>NC_140179.1:98731050-98746050 GCF_963971535.1 Notolepis coatsorum
ATGTTGTGTAGTACTGTATATATACATGTTGTGTAGTACTGTATATATACATGTTGTGTAGTACTGTATATATACATGTTGTGTAGTACTGTATATATACATGTTGTGTAGTACTGTATATATACATGTTGTGTAGTATATGCATGTTGTGTAGTACTGTATATATACATGTTGTGTAGTATATGCATGTTGTGTAGTACTGTATATATACATGTTGTGTAGTACTGTATATATACATGTTGTGTAGTACTGTATATATGCACATTGTGTAGTACTGTATATATACATGTTGTGTAGTACTGTATATATGCACATTGTGTAGTACTGTATATATGCATGTTGTGTAGTACTGTATATGTGCATGTTGTGTAGTACTGTATATATGCATGTTGTGTAGTACTGTATATATGCATGTTGTGTAGTACTGTATATGTGCATGTTGTGTAGTACTGTATATGTGCATGTTGTGTAGTACTGTATATATGCATGTTGTGTAGTACTGTATATGTGCATGTTGTGTAGTACTGTATATGTGCATGTTGTGTAGTACTGTATATATGCATGTTGTGTAGTACTGTATATATACATGTTGTGTAGTACTATATATATACATGTTGTGTAGTACTGTATATATACATGTTGTGTAGTACTGTATATATGCATGTTGTGTAGTACTGTATATATACATGTTGTGTAGTACTGTATATATACATGTTGTGTAGTACTGTATATATACATGTTGTGTAGTACTGTATATATACATGTTGTGTAGTACTGTATATGTGCATGTTGTGTAGTACTATATATACATGTTGTGTAGTACTGTATATATACATGTTGTGTAGTACTATATATATACATGTTGTGTAGTACTGTATATGTGCATGTTGTGTAGTACTGTATATATACATGTTGTGTAGTACTGTATATATACATGTTGTGTAGTACTGTATATATGCATGTTGTGTAGTACTGTATATATACATGTTGTGTTAGGGGTGGACGGTATAAACGGTATACGGTATAAACGGTATGAATTTGCTCTACGGTATGGATTTTGACTATACCGTCTAAACCGGTAGTGCAGCTCTAAAATACCAATGACGTCATGTAACCACAGCGCGACTATTTCACTCGCATTTGCCCCTAAAAATAGATAGAATTAGTCATAGATAATAGATATGTGCGAACTGGAAAAAGTTATTTAGGAGGCTTCGCACAGTGGGCGTGCCAGCCCCTACCGCACGCATGTAAACACGGATCTAGTAGTCTAGTGGGACGGGACACGGGAGCTCAGCTGTCGGCGGCGTCTCCCTGAGCTAACGTTAGCTTAGCTACCGTTACAAAATGACCCAGTCAACTATTCACTTTTAGTTTAATACATGATGAGGCATTGTCTAACCGAACGGTATCTAGTCGGCCAGCTACCGATAGCTCCTGACATCAACAAACGCTCCACAAAGTCTAGTAGAGAGAGACGTGTGTGTGCTACCCGTTAGCCGTTAGCTCACGTTAACGCGAGTTAGTTCACCGTTCAAAACTAAATGTCCCATTGAACTAAATAATTCACTGAGGCGTTGTATTAACGTTATATATCCGGCTTAGCCGGATAGCTCCTGATATCAATGTCTTATAACACTGATTCGATGCGTATTCGAGCTGAGGGCTTGCTAACGTTATTCCAATATAATAGGGTCCAGGTGCAGCGCCGGAGAATCCTGGCCGTAGCTCTGCTCGAGGCTACTGAGTATAGGTCCAGGTGCAGCTCCGGGGAAACCTGGCCGTAGCTGGAGGCTACTAGAGTACACACAGACAGTGGAGCTTGTTGCGTGGTGGCGATGTCTCGCAGATAATACAAGTACAAGTCTAATTATATAATATATATATTTTATAAAAAAAAATAAAAAATAATATAAAATAAAAAATTTTTTTTTATCAAAAACCATGATACCGTGATATATACCGTTACCGTCTATGCTTCAAATTATACCGTGATATAAATTTTAGACCATACCGTCCACCCCTATGTTGTGTAGTACTATATATATACATGTTGTGTAGTACTGTATATATGCATGTTGTGTAGTACTGTATATATATACATGTTGTGTAGTACTGTATATATACATGTTGTGTAGTACTGTATATATACATGTTGTGTAGTACTGTATATATACATGTTGTGTAGTACTGTATATATGCATGTTGTGTAGTACTGTATATATACATGTTGTGTAGTACTGTATATGTGCATGTTGTGTAGTACTGTATATATACATGTTGTGTAGTACTGTATATATACATGTTGTGTAGTACTGTATATATGCATGTTGTGTAGTACTGTATATATGCATGTTGTGTAGTACTGTATATATGCATGTTGTGTAGTACTGTATATATGCATGTTGTGTAGTACTGTATATATGCATGTTGTGTAGTACTGTATATATGTATGTTGTGTAGTACTGTATATATGCATGTTGTGTAGTACTGTATATATGCATGTTGTGTAGTACTGTATATATGCATGTTGTGTAGTACTATATATATACATGTTGTGTAGTACTGTATATATACATGTTGTGTAGTACTGTATATATACATGTTGTGTAGTACTGTATATATACATGTTGTGTAGTACTGTATATATGCACGTTGTGTAGTACTATATATATACATGTTGTGTAGTACTATATATATACATGTTGTGTAGTACTGTATATATGCATGTTGTGTAGTACTGTATATATACATGTTGTGTAGTACTGTATATATACATGTTGTGTAGTACTGTATATATACATGTTGTGTAGTACTGTATATATACATGTTGTGTAGTACTGTATATATACATGTTGTGTAGTACTATATATATACATGTTGTGTAGTACTGTATATATACATGTTGTGTAGTACTGTATATATACATGTTGTGTAGTACTGTATATATACATGTTGTGTAGTACTGTATATATGCATGTTGTGTAGTACTATATATATGCATGTTGTGTAGTACTGTATATATACATGTTGTGTAGTACTATATATATACATGTTGTGTAGTACTATATATATGCATGTTGTGTAGTACTGTATATATACATGTTGTGTAGTACTGTATATATACATGTTGTGTAGTACTATATATATATATATATATATATACATGTTGTGTAGTACTATATATATGCATGTTGTGTAGTACTGTATATATACATGTTGTGTAGTACTGTATATATACATGTTGTGTAGTACTGTATATATACATGTTGTGTAGTACTGTATATATACATGTTGTGTAGTACTGTATATATACATGTTGTGTAGTACTGTATATATGCATGTTGTGTAGTACTATATATATACATGTTGTGTAGTACTGTATATATACATGTTGTGTAGTACTATATATATACATGTTGTGTAGTACTGTATATATGCATGTTGTGTAGTACTGTATATATGCATGTTGTGTAGTACTGTATATATACATGTTGTGTAGTACTGTATATATACATGTTGTGTAGTACTGTATATATGCATGTTGTGTAGTACTGTATATATACATGTTGTGTAGTACTGTATATATACATGTTGTGTAGTACTGTATATATGCATGTTGTGTAGTACTGTATATGTGCATGTTGTGTAGTACTGTATATATGCATGTTGTGTAGTACTATATATATACATGTTGTGTAGTACTGTATATATACATGTTGTGTAGTACTGTATATATACATGTTGTGTAGTACTGTATATATACATGTTGTGTAGTACTGTATATATGCATGTTGTGTAGTACTGTATATATACATGTTGTGTAGTACTGTATATATATACATGTTGTGTAGTACTGTATATATACATGTTGTGTAGTACTGTATATATGCATGTTGTGTAGTACTGTATATGTGCATGTTGTGTAGTACTGTATATATGCATGTTGTGTAGTACTATATATATATACATGTTGTGTAGTACTGTATATATACATGTTGTGTAGTACTATATATATACATGTTGTGTAGTACTGTATATATGCATGTTGTGTAGTACTGTATATATACATGTTGTGTAGTACTGTATATATACATGTTGTGTAGTACTGTATATATGCATGTTGTGTAGTACTGTATATGTGCATGTTGTGTAGTACTGTATATATGCATGTTGTGTAGTACTATATATATACATGTTGTGTAGTACTGTATATATACATGTTGTGTAGTACTGTATATGTGCATGTTGTGTAGTACTGTATATATGCATGTTGTGTAGTACTATATATATACATGTTGTGTAGTACTGTATATATACATGTTGTGTAGTACTATATATATACATGTTGTGTAGTACTGTATATATGCATGTTGTGTAGTACTGTATATATACATGTTGTGTAGTACTGTATATATACATGTTGTGTAGTACTGTATATATGCATGTTGTGTAGTACTGTATATATGCATGTTGTGTAGTACTATATATATACATGTTGTGTAGTACTGTATATATACATGTTGTGTAGTACTGTATATATACATGTTGTGTAGTACTGTATATATACATGTTGTGTAGTACTGTATATATGCATGTTGTGTAGTACTATATATATACATGTTGTGTAGTACTGTATATATACATGTTGTGTAGTACTGTATATATACATGTTGTGTAGTACTGTATATATACATGTTGTGTAGTACTGTATATATGCATGTTGTGTAGTACTGTATATATACATGTTGTGTAGTACTGTATATATACATGTTGTGTAGTACTGTATATATGCATGTTGTGTAGTACTGTATATATACATGTTGTGTAGTACTGTATATATGCATGTTGTGTAGTACTGTATATATACATGTTGTGTAGTACTGTATACATGTTGTGTAGTACTGTATATATACATGTTGTGTAGTACTGTATATATACATGTTGTGTAGTACTGTATATATACATGTTGTGTAGTACTATATATATACATGTTGTGTAGTACTGTATATATATATACATGTTGTGTAGTACTGTATATATACATGTTGTGTAGTACTGTATATATACATGTTGTGTAGTACTGTATATATACATGTTGTGTAGTACTGTATATATACATGTTGTGTAGTACTATATATATACATGTTGTGTAGTACTGTATATATATATACATGTTGTGTAGTACTGTATATATACATGTTGTGTAGTACTGTATATATACATGTTGTGTAGTACTGTATATATACATGTTGTGTAGTACTATATATATACATGTTGTGTAGTACTGTATATATATATACATGTTGTGTAGTACTGTATATATACATGTTGTGTAGTACTGTATATATGCATGTTGTGTAGTACTGTATATGTGCATGTTGTGTAGTACTGTATATATACATGTTGTGTAGTACTGTATATATGCATGTTGTGTAGTACTGTATATATGCATGTTGTGTAGTACTGTATATATACATGTTGTGTAGTACTATATATATACATGTTGTGTAGTACTGTATATATATATACATGTTGTGTAGTACTGTATATATACATGTTGTGTAGTACTGTATATATGCATGTTGTGTAGTACTGTATATATACATGTTGTGTAGTACTGTATATGTGCATGTTGTGTAGTACTGTATATATGCATGTTGTGTAGTACTGTATATGTGCATGTTGTGTAGTACTGTATATATGCATGTTGTGTAGTACTGTATATATGCATGTTGTGTAGTACTGTATATATACATGTTGTGTAGTACTGTATATGTGCATGTTGTGTAGTACTGTATATATGCATGTTGTGTAGTACTGTATATATGCATGTTGTGTAGTACTGTATATATGCATGTTGTGTAGTACTGTATATATGCATGTTGTGTAGTACTGTATATATACATGTTGTGTAGTACTGTATATATACATGTTGTGTAGTACTGTATATATGCATGTTGTGTAGTACTGTATATATGCATGTTGTGTAGTACTGTATATATGCATGTTGTGTAGTACTGTATATATGCATGTTGTGTAGTACTGTATATATACATGTTGTGTAGTACTGTATATATACATGTTGTGTAGTACTGTATATATACATGTTGTGTAGTACTGTATATATGCATGTTGTGTAGTACTGTATATATACATGTTGTGTAGTACTGTATATATACATGTTGTGTAGTACTGTATATATACATGTTGTGTAGTACTGTATATATACATGTTGTGTAGTACTGTATATATACATGTTGTGTAGTACTGTATATATACATGTTGTGTAGTACTGTATATATGCATGTTGTGTAGTATATATGCACATTGTGTAGTACTGTATACATGTTGTGTAGTACTGTATATATGCACATTGTGTAGTACTGTATATATGCACATTGTGTAGTATATATGCACATTGTGTAGTACTGTATATATGCATGTTGTGTAGTACTGTATATATGCATGTTGTGTAGTACTGTATATATGCACATTGTGTAGTACTGTATATATGCACATTGTGTAGTACTGTATATATGCACATTGTGTAGTACTGTATATATGCACATTGTGTAGTACTGTATATATGCACATTGTGTAGTACTGTATATATGCACATTGTGTAGTACTGTATATATGCACATTGTGTAGTATATGTGCATGTTGTGTAGTACTGTATGTTGTCTAGTACTGTATATGTATGTCATCTAGTACTGTATATGCAGCACGTAATCTAGTACTGTATATGCACGTCATCTAGTACTGTATGCGTGTGGCTGACTGCGCCAAGATGCCTAGAAAGCCTGCTGTCGTGGATTAGGTTCACATGTGTTCTTACTGTCACCGGAGAGTCACGACCTGTCAAGCCATGCGAACGTCTTGCATTCTCCCTCTAAGCTCTTTACAAGAACAAGCAAAGCCACAGGCTTCGAAGCAGAGTCAACGGAACACAGTTCTTCCTCTCCTCTCTTACAAAAAACAACCCTAAACGTTTTCTAAAAACAAATGTAAAAAACATGGGAATAAATGATTAAATAGGCAGCAGCTAGATAAAAAAAGGTTCCCAGTTTGTTTGAGTGGAGTTAATGTGCTTTTAACCCCGCTAGCATCGCAACCCTTTTTTCTCCCTGATTACAAGGGGCCGCTCATAATCAACTCCCCGCTTGCATTAATTATTCAACGTACATGTCGTTACTATGCTAATTAAGCAATGCAGGCTGTAGGTGAGCCAATATTGACCTGTATTCCTGCCAACGAAATAGGGAGGTGCACAAATGGTTAATTGAGCCAACACACTACATTAGTATGAGTAACATACGCACGCACGCACGCACGCACGCACGCACGCACGCACGCACGCACACACACACACACACACACACACACACACACACACACACACACACACACACACACACACACACACACACACACACACACACACACACACACACACACACACACACACACACACACACACACACACACACACACACACACACACACACACACACACACACACACACACACACACACACACACACACACACACACACACACACACACACACACACACACACACACACACACACACACACACACACACACACACACACATTTAATATTATGTTCCACATCTGCATGTATGCAGATTCATGAATAATGGAGATGATGGAATGAGCTGAGGTAGAAAGGCAATTAACCATGATGTGAACTGATGATACACCCTCCTCCACCTACCCTGCCATCTTCTTCGTTCCCTCACTCTCTCTTCCTCCTCCTCCTCCTCCTCCTCCTCCTCCTCCTCCTCCTCCTCCTCCTTATCCTCGTCCCTTACGCTAACAAGTTGAAGACTTCCAGTTCTCTACGTTGACAACCCCCCACGCTCCACGACGACACAAGCAGAGGACTGTGTTGTCGCTCGTACCCATTACCCACCAATGACTAGTTCAAGTTTATTTATTATGTCACAACAAGATACAGAATACTTTATATGAAATGCTTATTTTTGAAAGAGCCCCTGAGAGTGTCCTACATACAGTAAAAAAAATAAAGTAAGTATATAAAAAAAGGGTAATTAAGAAGTACTGTAAGTGTTGTGAAGGGCCAGATTAAACCGAATATATATATTTATTTATATATATATATTTAATTGTATTTGTATATTCTCTAATATTCCCTGATATCCCTTGTATATTCCTTGTACAATATGCATTGAATATCCATTCTAGCCTACTGAACATCCCATAATAGTCTCCATTCTACTATTGGTCGAGACCTTGGTGCCAGGCTGCCATACCCCCCAGACCCAGTTCAAACGTACCGCTCAACATGTACGAACAAGTCCTAGTTCCGCGTAGGAATCTGGCTACCGCACCACTAACGGTACTATTTGTTCATAGTGCGTATATATACTGCGCTACTAAAGTAGGACTTCCTTTTCAGTCCAGTTTCTTACCCTCCAATAGAGTGACAGACGTAAAGCCTCCCCGCGACGCCACGTGTGGGAGTAAGGCCAAGTTCGGCCTACCATCGGTATTGAGACATCGTGTATATTAATATTTGAATAGTCATATTTGGCACTATATCGTCGAGTTGGACGTAGTCTATTAAGCTAATAATAGTCTATTCATATGTAGTGCTTCGTGCAGTGAGAATACTATCGTAGTCAGTACCCCATCGTTTCGGGCAGAGAACTGGCTGCTTATCCAGGGTGGCCAACCCCATGTGAGGCTGCACCCGAGGAGCCCCAGAGCCGACGAGCGAGTGGACCTGCATACCGGATTATTCTACCGACGACAGCCCGCCTTCCCAGGCACGGATTATGCTTTGTGTACAGTGATTATTCCATGGATAAAGACCCCCGACACTGCCGTGTGTTGGAACCCCCCCCCTGGAGAGGACGCAAGGTGAGGAGACGCTCTGCAAGACGAGGTCGCTTCACGTCTCTCCCCCGTGGACCGGAGAGAGCCGGCTCACAGAGAGTCCACCTGCTTTCATCTGTGGTCCAAAGATCGCTGGCGCACCGAGCTGCACAACTGTGGGTTCACCCAGGATACCCTTGGCCGGAAGAGGCAGCCAGACTCTACCCCCCCCCCCCCTCCTACTCCTGTTGTCTTACAAGCGACCGGATTAACCCCCCTAGTGTATCCAGTCTTATAATCATTAAAGTATCATTGCTGTTATTCCTTAACTATTCCAGGTCGTATATTTACCACCTGCGCCATCAGAGATTGGACATTCTCTATTGATATACCGACGAATACTCTTTGCCATAAAAGTGCATACTATTTCAATTCATAAATGTAATTAAGTGATTAAGTGCTTGCTCTACACACCATCGCTGTGTAGGAATAAATACCTACTTCGACTTCGTACATTTGTGTTGGATCCGTTTCATCTACGTGAGAGTGTTTATCATAATATATTTATGCCGAGTACTGGGTGGCCGAATATAAAGTACAAAGGTAGTGGTAGTAAGTATCATATCTAGTAATACAGTCAGGGAATTGTACCCCTCAGTTACAATTGGTCCTTCGAGCCGGATGGTAATTAGTGTAATATTAATATAGTGTTATTAATATTGAAATGGCCTATGATGAACACTCCACGAAACGATCCTCCTAACCAACGCCCGCAGCGCGAACGACGGCTCCCTCAGTACTTAGAGGCTTACGCTGTCAGTCAACAACCTAGTCTTCTACTAACAGTAAACGCGGTAAAACTAGAAAGTAAAAGTATGTCTAACCCCAACGCCCAGACTACCCCGACCATAGAGGCCCCTACGGGTTCTAATGTAACTGACCAAGTTCACGGTGGGGACCAGTGGAAACCAGACATGACTTCACACCCCGCCAGTACTGAAGAAGTAGTCCCCGATGAGTCCCGGGAGGAATACAACGCTACCGAGAGAGAACTCGGCACGGAAGAAGACGGGGAGAGCACCGTGGAGATAGAGCTCCAAGGCTCCGCAAGGAGTACCCCGAGGGAAGGCTCCCCTATACAACCGCCTTCTCCCAGCGAGGCAGAGAGGACCCTACAGCAGGCCTTCCTCATCAGCCTGAACGCCGCTGCTGAACGCGACCGACTGCAGATCCAGCAGCGGAGCGAAGAAGAGTATATACGTCTAGAAATAAGACGCATTCAGAGGGAAGAGAATGTGGCCCGAGACCGAGCAGACAGCCAGCGAGCAGCTGCTGGTGCTCTACGGGACGCAGAGCGCGACAGACAGCAAGCGCAACTAATAGAACAGCTGATCAGACGGACAACACCCTCTCCCTCCGCCAGAGGCTCCAGGAACTCGTCTAGACACACCTCCAGGGCGGCATCCCCTAGCCGAGTAAACAACCCTGAACTTGACCAACAGACGAGGTCTATACCCCCCACAGACCACCTCCCCCCACCGGTCCAAGCGAGACCTAGCAACCGGGAAGGAGCAGCATATCCTGTGGAGAGGCTAAACCAGAGACTACAAGCACTGGATGACCTAACTGAAGACGAAGAGGAAGAGGAGGAGAACCACGCCCGACGACAGCACAGTACTCTACCTCCTGGTCCGGTACAGCCCAGGCTATACTCCCGCGGAGCTGCGCTACAGACCCCCGACTCTATACACGGGTGAGCACGACGCACGACCCGCACCGAGGAACAGCACCTGGACAAGCGGGCCATGGTACACTGCCGGTACCAGCCCATACCAAGGAGCGGGAGGAGACTCGCCTAGGAGGCCTCTCCCCCAACGCTCGCCGATGTATCCACAGTCAGCGTCATACATTGGCACGCCTATGGTACCCGACTTCACCCAAGAGAACCGGGCCGAGTATACAGAACTCCGCATGTGTCTGGAGACCATGTTGGTGGATGTATTGGATGAACGCCATAAATACGCCATCCTACTGAAGCACTTAAAAGTACCCCGCGCACATAATATAGCGCTCGCCTACGCGACTTCCACCACCCCATACACAGCAGCGCTGGTAGCATTGGACCAGAGGTATGGGCGCATATGGGATTACGTGATCCAGGAGATCCGACACATCGACCGCTTACCCCCAGCAATAGACAATCGAGCACTGGACGACCTGTCCATCAGAGTGCAGTCCCTGGTAGGGATGTTGGGAGCGCAGAGAGAGAAGGGGAGGCATGAACTTTACGCCAACTCAAATGTGGAAAGGATCTTGGAGAAGCTGCCGCCCGCTCGACAGGAGCGTTTTAGGCGGCAGAGAGACCACCAAGACCCGAATGGCCCCGAACCGAACCTCCTCGATCTAGCAGACTTCCTGGCGAGAGAAGTCAGCAGCCTACGGCTAGATACATTCGGACGGAGCACCCCTGGCTCCAGAGAAGGAACCAGACGACTAAATGATGGAAGAAGATCGGTGACTGTGATGCACCAATCGGAGTCAGTACCGAGCAGCAGGAGCCACAGTACCCCCTCCAGAACGGAGAAGCGGAAGATAGTGTGCCCCTACTGTGAGAAAGAACACTGGCTAGCGCAATGTGACTCCTTCCCCAAGCTGAACGCGGAGGAAGCAAGTCAATGGATAAAGTCCAACAAGCGCTGTTTTCGCTGTGCGCGCTCACACATGGCAGCCGAATGCCGCTTAAAGAAAAGGTGCACCAAGTGCGATGGAGCCCATCTGGACATACTTCACGACAGTAACAGACGGCGCCCTTCACCCGCACCATCCAGCAGCAAAGCGAGCGTCATGTACATCGATCCCGCCAGCAGCAGTGGAGCCCGAGTACTCCTAAAAGTAGTGCGCGTGACACTAAGCTACCAGAATAAAGTCCTGGACACTTACGCCGTCCTCGATGACGGGTCAGAAAAGACCCTTCTGCTCGCCTCCGCTGCGGCCCAGCTAGGGCTGCGGGGAAGCGAAACCCAAATGACAATTCGGACAATAAGACGAGATTTGAAGACGATAAAGGGCGAGAATGTCTCATTATCTATCGCAGCAAGCGGCCAGCCTGAGCGACGGTACCAGATTACAGACGCTTTCACCAGCCAAGAAATAGGACTGTCGCGGTACACATACCCCGTCGCCAAGCTGATGGAGAAATATGCACATCTGCGCAAGTTACCGATCCCGCTCATAGACAATGCTATGCCGACCCTGTTGATAGGCTCCGACCATGCAGACCTCATTGTCCCGATAGACCGGGTTCATACCGGACCCCGAGGCTGTCCTGCAGCAGTCGAGACCCGTTTGGGATGGACTCTCCAAGGCCCGCTCGCCAAATCTCTCAACCAAAGTACAGCCACTAGATGTCTCCACTCCCGAGTCACAGAGGGAGAAACCGCACTCCTGCAACACGTAGAGCGGCTATGGACCTTGGAACAAATGCCCTTTAAGAACGGAAAGAAAGACATTCGCTCTAAAGATGACATTTACGCCATTCACCTCCTCGAGACAGGGACCAAGAGAGTCCCGGTCAACGGCGTGTTGAGATACGCCACGCCACTCCTGCGGCGAGAAGGAATGCCTACTTTCCACGCCAAGACAGACGCCACAGAACGGTACCTGCTGAACACGGAGCGGCGCTTAGCCAAGAACCCCGCCCAAGAGAGTGTATACCGCGCTGAGATTGAGAAGCTCATCACAGCGGGACACGTCACAAAGATGGACATTAAAGAGGCTGACCAGACCACTGAATCGTGGTACGTGCCTCACCACAAGGTCCATCACAACGGTAAAGACCGCATAGTATTTAACTGCAGCTACCAGATCGGATCCCAAAATCTGAATAAAGAGTTACTGCCCGGTCCCACACTCGGTCCCTCCCTACTCGGCGTTCTACTCCGCTTCCGCCAGGAAAAGGTGGCCATCAGCGGGGACATTAAAGGAATGTTCCTGCAGGTGAGATTAGTAGAGGAGGACAAGCCCCTGTTACGGTTCCTATGGAGAGAGAAACCAGGAGATGAGCACCCAGCCATCTACCAATGGGAAGTCCTCCCCTTCGTAACGACGTGCAGCCCCTGCTGTGCTACATTTGCACTACAGAAACATGTAGCAGAGGACCCAGCAGCGGACGAAGAGGTCCGACACAGCGTAAAGAACAGCTTCTACGTAGACAACTGTCTACAAAGCCTTTCAACCCAGGAAGAAGCCGAGGCTCTCCTGATTAAACTCTGCGCCTCATTGATCAAAGGCGGCTTTGATCTCAGGCAGTGGGCCAGCAGCGATCCGCAAGTACTGCGCAGCCTCTCCTCCGAGGACAAGGCAGCCAGCAGCGAGACCTGGATGGCTACAATCCCGGGAGAAGCCCAGGAGATGACCCTGGGATTGGTGTGGCGATTCAAAACAGATTCGCTTCACTACAGACACAAGCCCCTGACTACGGAGCAGGGAAGGCCGGCGGCGGCGCCGACCACCAGACGGAGTGTGTACACAACACTCGCCCGACAATATGACCCGCTAGGATGTATTCTACCGTACACCACCAGGGCAAAAATGATTGTACGAGCATTGTGGGACAAGGACCAGGGCTGGGACGACCCCATTCCCGCACACCTTGCATCCACCTGGAGAGAGTGGGAGATGGAGCTCCACTCACTCCCAGGCGTTAATATGCGCCGAAGCTACTTCCCACCCACGGTGAGGCCAGAGACATGTAAAATGGACTTACACGTCTTCAGTGACGCCTCAGAGGTCGCATACGGATCAGTAGCCTACTTGCGGGCCCAAGAAGAGGGGGGAGAGATCTACACAGCATTTGTCCTCGCCCGCTCGAGAATAGCCCCACGCAAGCAACAATCTATCCCACGCCTAGAGCTCTGCGCAGCCCTAGCCGGAGCGCACCTAGCCACGCTCATCCAACGTGAGCTCACCATACCGGTGTCTAGAACAATCCTGTGGTCAGATTCCACGACAGTACTCGCCTGGATCAAATCGGACTCATGCAAGTACAAAGTCTTCGTGGGAGTCAGAGTCACCGAGATTCAAGACTTAACCGAAGAGTTAACCGGAGAAACAGAGTGGCGCTACGTTGATACAAAACAGAACCCAGCTGACGTCATCACCCGGGGAATGCCCCTAGATGACCTCACCCGTCGCAATGTCTACAGTGACGGCCCAGCATTCCTAAAGCTCCCGGAAGGAGAGTGGCCCACGCCTATCCCGAGGGAAGCCAGTCAGGAGGAGGCTGAGAATAAGAAGCCTGTGTTCTGTGGATTGAGCACTGTTATCTCCGCAGACCCCAACACACTCCTGATGGGGCGGCTAGATCCCGCGTTACCCCAGACAATGTACCGGCCTGAAGAAGCGAACGGCCGACGAATGTGGAGGTACAGCCAAGTATTAGCCGACAAGTTTTGGAGCAGTTTCCTACTGCACTACCTACCGTCTCTACAGACCCGCCAGAAGTGGGTAAAGGAGAGAGACAATTTGACAGAAGGAACAGTCGTCATGATTATCAATCACTGCCCAGAGCTATGTGGCCGGCCGGCCGCGTAAGCAAAGTGATCACCGGTGCCGACGGCAAGGTCCGAGCAGCTGAAGTGCTTGTCCAGGGTCGCACTTATACCCGTCCCGTGGCGAGGCTCATAGAACTGCCCCGACTCCCAGACACAATCGATGATGACCATGACCCTATAACCCTATGACTTTGTGAAGTTGACTGACCCCTACAGCAAACCCCTATGTGTAAATAGACAACGCGATTAATCTGTCTCTGCTTAACTGATTAGGTCTGGGACCAATCAGGGGGTGGCTGTTGTGAAGGGCCAGATTAAACCGAATATATATATTTATTTATATATATATATTTAATTGTATTTGTATATTCTCTAATATTCCCTGATATCCCTTGTATATTCCTTGTACAATATGCATTGAATATCCATTCTAGCCTACTGAACATCCCATAATAGTCTCCATTCTACTATTGGTCGAGACCTTGGTGCCAGGCTGCCATACCCCCCAGACCCAGTTCAAACGTACCGCTCAACATGTACGAACAAGTCCTAGTTCCGCGTAGGAATCTGGCTACCGCACC
>NC_140179.1:98751050-98755207 GCF_963971535.1 Notolepis coatsorum
TGTAAACCAGTCATCCAGTCAGCCAGCTAGTCTCTCAGTTAGCCAGTCAGTCAGTGGATCAATAAACGCGGTCAATATTTGGAAAGGGCGATCAGGAATTGGATTAATCTTTTTGCATTACATCAGATACAAGGTAAGAACATTATATATACATTTTATCGTTGATCTGATATGTATTTCTACCCCGATCGACGCTGTATCTGTGTGTGTCTGTGTGGCTGTTTTCCATTGACAGTGATAGTCAGAAGTACTGAAGCAGACTAACTGATGTAAATAATGAAAATATGATGTTTTTGATAAAGAGCGGTTAATTGAGAGCTATTTTGGAAAATAAAGCTCTCAGAGGAGTCTTGCAGTTAAACTGAGCAACACGTGTCTTCAATCCTCTTCATCATATCCTATCCTTTTAGGGAGTGAATGCTGACTGGCTGCGGACATGATTTGTTCCGGTACACAGTAGCCCATTGGGACGCGTGAATATTTTAGGCAACCAACTTGTGTTTAGCGTTTCTCTGATTGGCCACTAAGCCCATGTGACCGCGGCAGCGCGAGAGAGCTGCAGCGCGGAAATAGGCTGTCTATTGCCATTCTCTAAGACAAACTCTAACCTTAACCAGCTCCTTAACAGCGCCTAAACGTAACCCTTCTAACCTTAACCAACTCCGAAACAATGCCTAACCTTAACCTTAACCAACTCCGAAACAATACTTTAAGTTAACATGCCTAAACTTAACCGGCGAAAGAATGCACGTTAAAAAAAAAAAAAAAAAAATTGAAGGGAATCGAACTTGTCACCAACGGACCACAGGATCCACAGCAAGGCAGCGCTACCAGTTGAGCTAGTTGTCAATGTTAAAAAATGGGGGATTACTGCTACATAATGCTGCCGCGACAGAGCTAGACGCAAGTTGGGCGTGGCTAGACACAAGTTGGTTGCCTTTAATATTTAGGCCATTGAGACCGGTAACACACGCGTGCTTGTCTTGCAGTGTGCACCGCAGTGTTTGTTTTGTTTCCTTCTACTCAAGATGCACAGTTTATCGGGTCACTTCCTATATTTGGTCTTGCGTTTGGTCCGATGAGCATTCACACCTGACACAAAAGTACGCACCAGGGTTCACTTGCAAGCAAACCGAGACCTACGTTTTCAGGCGGACCAGAGTTCGCTTTTTTGGTCCGCACCAGAGTTTGAATGAGCTTTCACACTTTTACCCCAAACCAAGCGCGGACTATCCAGGAAACAAACTCTGGTGCGTTTAAAGCGGACCAAACTGCTCCGGTGTGAATGCGACCTAATTCGTGGCTCAGTTTTATCCATCTATCCATCCACCCATCCATCCATCCATCCATCCATCCATCCATCCATCCATCCATCCATCCATCCATCCATCCATCCATCCATCCATCCATCCATCCATCCATCCATCCATCCATCCATCCATCCACCGATCCATCCATCCATCCTTCCATCCATCCATCCATCCATCCATCCATCCATCCATCCATCCATCCATCCATCCATCCATCCACCGATCCATCCATCCATCCTTCCATCCATCCATCCATCCTTCCATCCTTCCATTTAGCCGGCAGGTCATCCAGTGTTTGGGTTGTTGTATCTGTGTTTCTGGCACAGTGTGTGTTCAGGTCAGTAGAAACAGAGTCAGACAAAATGTCACCAGTGCTGCTGATGACCCACCGTGCCCCCTGACCATCCCTAGCTGCTCTCCTCGTTTCAGTCCGGTCTGTAGAAGAGATGTTGTTTGTGTTATATATGTGTATATTATGTGCGAGTGTGTGTGTGTATATAGGGCTGCGTAATGAAATGTGACACTTTTATGGTATCAATCACTCATTCATTCAAACCTTTATTTATTCTCGAAAGGACAATTGGGGTCACCCTCATTTTCAATGTCGTCGAGACTTTACAGACATTTAAATGCATAAGTCTTTTACAATATAATAATAATAATAAATATGAATAACTCCATGTAAAACCAGCACACAGTTGACAGAATAAAAACAATGCATAAATTGCAGACATAAGAATAGGTATAAAAGACAATAAAAGTAGCGCAACGTAACCTTGCAGACTTACGAATAGGCATAAAATAAGTACAATAGTACAATGTTGCTCGAAGGCATGTGAACCACCCCGTCAGTTCCTCAAACACCCCACACGTAAATCCCCACCACATCCCCATCCAAGACTCCAAGACCCCCCCCCCCGATAAAGCACGTCATGACCGAAGGAAAACACAAACAGCCCGCACTGCCATGCACCACCCCATTTCCGGCGACCCCCCCACCATTGGGAGAACCAGCGAATCCCACGCCCTCACCCCCAAACTTCACGGAGGAATGACAGGCCACGCGCCCTAGGACCTGCAGGAGCCACGACTCCAAACACCCAAGCAGACAGACACAACAGCGGTCAAATGAGAAGACACACAGCACCACGGACGGTCCGAGACGACACCGGGACACAGCGAGCCCCCCATGCAAGGAACCCCCAAAACGGCAGCGAACAGAGGGAGCCCAAACGATAAAAACCAACGAAAATACACCAAAGCACATGCAGGAGACTAGTACCCAACTCCAGGAAAGGTCCGGGAAAGGTCAAGCCGAAGCCATAGGCTCCAACCAAACCCCTCCAGACCTCCCCCAGAGTCGAACACCAGCCTCCAACACCAATCGAATTGCTTCAATACTATCGAGTATCAAAAACATATGCTGTGGTATCAAAATTTGGTTATCATTTCATATTTAATTTTCATATCATATCAACATTTCTTCTGTTCAAACGCAATCCAAAAATCATCCAAAATGTAACATGATATAGCCCTTTTGGTTTTGGTATTGGTATCAAATCCCAGGTATCTGTGACTTACGATTCAAGCAACTTGGGAAGTAGATTTTCTTCAACAACATAGAGCGATCAACGGCTGAAAGGGTTGTGTGTCTTTTGGACTGTGGGGCTTAGTGTTGGCTGGGTTAGGGGTTCGGGGTTAGGGGTGTTATGGAAAATGTTAAAGGACAAAAGATGAGCCATTTGTATAAATCATTCTGAGTCGTTATTAAAAATAGAAAACATAGTTTATTCCATCTGTGGCCACAAATGAAAGTTCAGTTTACAATCAGAGACCTCATGTTCACACATAAGAGTCTGACCAGCAAAGTGACCAAGAGGTCTGGGCAGAACGTACATTAATACACACTTGCAAGATGTAGAAAACATAGTTTATTCCATCTGTGGCCACAAATGAAAGTTCAGTTTACAATCAGAGACCTCATGTTCGCACATAAGAGTCTGACCAGCAAAGTGACCAAGAGGTCTGGGCAGAACGTACATTAATACACAGAAATAGACGTAACATTAGAACAGATATGACTGAAAGAATAAAATGGCCCAGTTAGGAGAATCAACCTTGGCTAGGCGGTGATGTTCACAATGTTCCTAACTGGAATGTTAAAGAACCTTAAAAGATTAGGTCAAAAGTCATCCTCTCTCTGGAGTCCGGAGTCCTTAAAGGAACAGTCGAATATGTATGATATTTCAACACAGATCTATAATGACATGATGATATTTTCTAGGGCCAACCGGGCATTCAATGAAATGGGCCAGAGCATCATTCAGGACCAGATATTAAGATGCAACTGGGATGACTTTTTGCACGCATGTGCATATGTTGAGTGAGAGAAACACACACACACTGAACGCACCCACCCACACACACTTATGCATGCATGCATGCATGCATGCACACACACACACACACACACACACACACACACACACACACACACACACACACACACACACACACACACACACACACACACACACACACACACACACACACACACACACACATACACACACACACACACACACACACACACACACACACGCACACACACACACGCACACACGCACACACACACACACGCACACAAACACACAGCTCTCATCTATCCGACTCACACTATTCTATGTGAACACCTGAAAGCAGCACGGATGCAAGTTCACATGGATGGTTGGATAGTAACGGCAACAGAAGGTTTCACAAGGGCCTACGCCCTCTATAGTAACGTACACTGCAGAGAGAGGGATGATGAGGAGAGAGAGCGAGGAGGAGGAGGGAGAGGAGGAGGAG
>NC_140179.1:98755407-98757907 GCF_963971535.1 Notolepis coatsorum
ACCACCGCTGTCAAAATGCCTCGGATGCTCTCTCTACCATGGGTGTGTGCGTGCACGTTTGTGTGTTTGCCCATATATGCATAAACACATTTCAGCGGGTTAGAATCTGCTTAGTCTATGAGTGTACTGACTGTGCACTCTGTGTGTGTGTGTGTGTGTGTGTGTGTGTGTGTGTGTGTGCGTGCGTGTGCGTGTGCGTGTGCATGTGTGTGTGTGTGTGTGTGTGTGTGTGTGTACGTAACCACGATCGCTGACTCACTGCCTCTCATAAATACGGAGGAAGAAGGAGTACGTTCGGAGCGGCACTTAAATATACATGCCTTTTTAAACCTGGTTCCCTCCCAGCATCAGGAGGAATGTCTTAACCTTCCCCCCAAGGATTTGAATCGGAACATGGTGAGCTCCGCCGAACCCTGAGACCAAATCTCCTGGAAGGTCGTCATGGTTGGGACTGTTTATATTCACACCACGAGTGGCTCTTTTGGGCTCGGTGTAATCTTCAAGGAATATCCTCATTATAGTGTAGAGTAGACCGACTTTGGCGGGGGTTAGCTAATGTTCATTGCTTAGATTTTTTTTTACTGATTCTATCATTTCAGTCATTCAGTAATTTTACAGATCATTTTTGCGACAGTCATTTCTTCAGTATACATTTCACAGCATGTTTTGTGTGTCATTCTGGGAGAGTAGGTGTTATTTTTAGCTGTTACCAGACCAGCTCGCTCTGTTGGTTGGTTGGTTGGTTGGTTGGTTGGTTGGTTGGTTGGTTGGTTGGTTGGTCCACACAAGTGTCCCCCCCACCCTCTAGCGGCCACAGTCACCGTAGAAGGTGTGTGTGTGTGTGTGTGTGTGTGTGTGTGTGTGTGTGTGTGTGTGTGTGTGTGTGTGTGTGTGTGTGTGTGTGTGTGTGTGTGTGCGTGTGCGTGTGTGTGAATGTGGTTGTAGCCATTGCGAATTCACACTTGCCCCCCCCCCCCACACACACACACATACACCCACACAAAAATATACACACACACACACACATATATATATAAACACACACACACACACACACACACACACACACACACACACACACACACACACACACACACACACACACACACACACACACACACACACACACACACACACACACACTCACATACAGCGTGCGGCACACACACACACACACACACACACACACACACACACACACACACACACACCCACATACAGCGTGCAGCACACCACACACAGCCCATTAGGGGACACTTCCTGTGTTCCTGCCCTCCAGGGTCCAGACGGGGCCTGAAAGCCATGATAAGAGCAGTCTGTCTGTCTCTCTCTCTCTCTGGTGCTCCGTGGCCACGTGTGACATGTGCGCAGCAGGGGAACAGACAGGGAACGCTAGGCCTCCATTCACAGATCTCTGGAAAAAAAACCTCGAATGAACTCTACTCATGTGAATCTGTCAAGTTGTGACTTCCTGGAGTGACCCATGATGTGTTGAGATTAGTGCTACCCATTTCACTGCCACACGACAGCCGGGTAACCCTTTACTATCACACAACCGACGGCGATGCTCCAAATGCGGAGCTAATGATGCTAATGATGGAGCATCGCCGTCGGTTGTGTGATAGTAAAGGGCTAACCTTCTGTATTGTCACAGTGAAAGGGTTAACCGGCTGTCGTGTGGCAGTGAAAGGGTTAACTTCAATGCAACCTGCAACCTGCAACCTGCACCCAGCGGCACCTCCGCCTCCCAGACACCTCCCCCCCGCTTGCACTCGTAGTATCGGCCTAAAGGGGGGACGCCGCCTGGTTTGAGAACCTACATAAGAAGTCTGTATTTTAATCAGAGCGTCGTCTGCTCCACAGACAACGACTGGGGGGCTCTGACATCGTGAGGCCGGATACAATGTTCACGTGAGCTCTTGCACCCACATTTTTTTGGGGGTGGAAAATGGGTGAACTTTAAAATGGAGTGGAGTTGCCTAATGTGTGTGGTCTTCAATCACGACATTTGCAATCATGCACTTTGCCACTGAGTAGTAATCTACTAAGCTTATAGTACTACCTGCAATGCTTATAGTATATGTCTAGTGATGCACCGATGTGAAAATTGTGGCCGATACCGATAACCGATATTAATATTGCTGTTCTGGCCGATACCGATATTTACCGATGTCGATATCTCTGTATAGAAAACACTTTTTTATGATAATCAAATAAAGAGCTATTTTCCAAAACGCATACTTTTTTTTTACTTTTGTAACTTATTTTCAGAAATGACTGATATTTTTAAACTATTTGAGGCCAAAACATGTAAAAAAAATTAAATAAAAATAAATAAAGATTTTTATTAATTTTTTTATATCTGCCCATATCGGCCCTATCTTGATATCGGACCGATACCGATGTGTAAAAAAAAACTGACATATCGGCCGATATTATATCGGCGGCCGATATATCGTGCAGTTCGTTGTGTTGTGAAAACAAATTACTACTTTTTTTA
>NC_140179.1:98762907-98767907 GCF_963971535.1 Notolepis coatsorum
GGTCCTCACCGGCGTCATCATGTCTCACTGTTGTGATGACGGAGACGTGAGCTGCCATGTTGAGACTCATCGCATCAACGTCAACACCAGTGTGCACCACTAGAGAATCACCCGTAGGTTTTTATTGGAGTTGCTTAGGTTTTTTTCCGTCTCTGCCTGCTTGCGAGCTTAGAGACGGGGTTAGCTGTAGCGCAGTGGCCTAGTGAGCAGGGCTGATGAGGAGGATTGATTCCCTTTCAAAATTGAAACAGAAATGGTCATTTAGTTGCTGATGTCGGGAAATCCATTCTCATTTACATGTACTGGTCAGGTTGGATAATACGAAACGATTTTTCAGTATTTCAATTTTGATTAATTTAAATGAGAGTGAATTGATCCCATTTTACCTAATTATGCTCCACATCTGACCGTAGTGATTGATTGGGTTTGCAGATACTTCAGTCAAACTGGGGAGGGCGGGACACACACGTGACTGGTCTACTCAAAAACAGGCCGTCCAATCAGAACAATATCTGTCAGTTTGATTAATGACTGGGCCCTTCTGTCAGCTACTGTGCATCAAAGAACATCACTCAACTCTTTCATCTCTGTCTGTCTCTGTCTTTCGAGCTTCATGTCCTTGACTGTCTTGCTTCTCATTCTCTCCATCCCATTCAATTTCCCTCTCTCTCTCTCTCTCTCTCTCTCTCTCTCTCTCTCTCTCTCTCTCTCTCTCTCTCTCTCTCTCTCTCTCTCTCTCTCTCTCTCTCTCTCTCTATCTCTATCTCTCTCACTCTCTCACACACTCTCTCGCTCTCTCTCACGCTCTTTCTCTCACTCTCTTTCTCTCACTCTCTTTTTCTCTTTCTTTATCTCTCTCACTCACACACTCTTTCTTTCTCTTTCTCTCGCTCTCACTCTCTCTTCCTCTCTCTTTCTCTCACACTCTCTTTCTCTCTCACTCTCTTCAACTTCAAACTTCAAATTACTTTATTTTCCTTTCGGAACTTCAGTTGTGCAGTGGTTGAAAGACAAACATACAGTCACAATACATAGACACTCACCACTATATATAATTTATTTTTTAAACTACAATAAAAAGACCACTATATAAAAAAAACACCAACTACATTAAAACTACAGTACTTAAAGCATGATATATTAAAAACCATGTGGAGCAGTTCTGTATGTATATAAATAATAAATAATAGTAGTACAGGTACATAGTATGTGTCCATCAGGTGGAAGGGGGAGTCTATTTTAAGTAGTCCAAAGTCCTTGGGGGGGGGGGGGGGGGGGGGGGCAGTCCGGCCTCCACCAGACCTAGGTGTTCAGCAGTCTGATGGAGGTTGGCACGAAGCGACCTAAGCCCCTTTAGTTCAACGATGAAGCTCTGTATCGACGGCCTGAGGGCATTAGTTTGTAATGGGTGTGAAGGGTGTGTGTGTTATCTACAACTATTTGGGAGGCCTTTTTAACTGTCCGTTTCTTGTGGATGCTGCTGAGTGGCTCATGGTCCTTCCCAATTATCTTGCCGCTGATCTTAACGACCCTGTCGAGAGGTTTCCGGTTGATGGCACGCATCACTCCAAACCATGATGTGACATTATCGATTCCACAAAGGAGTTGTAGAAAGCCTGCAGGATTGATGGTCGGACCTGAAGCTTCCTCATCTTCCTGAGGAAGAACAGTCGCTGTTGGCACTTAGAGTGGATGTTGTCTGTGTTGGTCTTGAAGGTGAGCTTATGGTCGATGGTGGTGCCAAGATATCTCAAGATATCAATACTCTCTTTCTTTCTCTCTCTCTCTCACTCTCTCACACACTCTTTCTTTCTCTCTCTCACTCACTTTCTCTCACTCCTTCTCTCACTCTCTCTTTCTCTCTCTCTCCTTCTCTCTCTCTCTCTCTGCCCTCCCACTCTCTGTCATCTTTTGCTAATGTCTGGTTTGCGGCTGACTGTCAGGAATAGCAGTATCCTCCCTATAGCCCAGCGGAACGATGTCAGATAGAATTTGTGTGTGTGTGCATGTGGATGTATATTACTGTATTTTGATGGCTGGACCGTGGCTCAGTGCAGGCCAACCGGAAACACATATCCTGTACAATAAGATTGGCTTGGAAGGGTGTTTGTGTATTGGGCTGTGTGCACATGTTGACAATGTTATTAGTGTCATTTGTGTGTATGTGTACGTTTTACCCTTTTCTGTGTCTCAGCCTGAAAGACTGCAAGACACAAACACACACAGAGAGAGACTGCAATACACAAACACACCACACACACAGAGAGAGAGTGACTGCAATACACAAACACACCACACACACAGAGAGAGAGAGACTGCAATACACAAACACACACCACACACACACACACACACACAGAGAGAGAGTCTGAAAGACACAAACACACACACACACACACACACACACACACACACACACACACACACACACACACACACACACACACACACACACACACACACACACACACACACACACACACACACACACACACACACACACAGAGATACACTGAAAGACACAAACATACACCACACACAGAGAGAGAGACTGAAAGACACAAACACACACCACACACATAGAGAGACACCGTCATATAGACACACAGTACAGACACACTCTGAAACATGGGGAGAAAAAAAACAAGAACTTGTAGTTTAATAATTTAGTCTTCTGCAGCTGGGAAAGTCACCTGGATAATCCATGTGTTGACCAGAGAGAGAGAGAGAGAGAGAGAGAGAGAGAGAGAGAGAGAGAGAGAGAGAGAGAGAGAGAGAGAGAGAGAGAGAGAGAGAGAGAGACACATACAGAGATTCATTTGAAAATGTACAGATATAATCCCAAACTCTTCTCTCTTAACACTTCGAGTGCCGTGGGTTAATTCACATTTAGTCCCTTGAATGCCACCATCGGCGTCAATGTTAACGTTAATATTGCCTAATCTATGTTTTAAATTATGGCTATGTGTCTAATCTGCCCGTCGCTTATCAAATAATCATTTTCCAGTCAGTGTTGTCAAGGCAGATTGGTTTTTTTATCTCTTCATTTTCGTTTGAGAGCATTTTGAAAAGCACCCGTTTTCAGGTGAAAAACAACCTATTCTATGATAATCGCCTTTTACTGGAATATTCCAGAACGTTGATATTTGTCGGCTTATTTATGAATAGTTTTCAAATAAACGCTAGATGATCAATAGTATATGTGCACGCACGCACGTTCGAGCCGCACGCTGATAATAGCTGCTTTCATTTCCTCATGGATTTTACAGTGAAACAGCTAGAGCACATATTACAAAAAAGCATATATCTCTGTGAAAACGAGTCTGATTATCCTAACACTGATAACATAGATTCCTTACCTGACATCAGATGGTATCCAAATGGTATATTCCAATTCCTGATCACCATTAGAAAAAAAGTATATTGATCCAACGTGTGTACAGTATAACCCATGCTCGCCGCGGCTCAGAGGCTCCAGATGAACTCTGGTAACTCCGGCTGCATCAGTGGACTGGAAAATGTGGACTGGAATATTTTTTTCCCCCATCCATTTTCATTGAGTCCATTCCAAAAGGGTGATTTACCATCTGGGAGACGATAGGGGGCGCTTTTTTCACATCTGATCGCCGGCGGCCCCTGGATCTCCAACGGTAGGCTCAGGTGATGCAATAAAATCAGAGAAAAGCCGTGACGTGGCTTTCAACGTCACTATCGTAAACCCGAGATTAGCCGTGAGTGGCGCTCAAAGTGTTAATGGAGGAACAACAGTCCTCCTTAGGGAGGGAGGCACTGATGGACCAGCTGCCCAGTGTGTCAGTGGGCCCTAGCCTGAGGGACAGTGTTGTGACATAATGTCAAATCTTGCTTTATTGATGTATATTTTGAGCCAAAGAATGTTCTGTATTATACCGCTAATTTGCTGAGAAATAATCATCAGTTTCGCTCAGCGGACCGATCCAATCAATACAAAGAAATCACTCTTACCAGCCGATATGAAACTCTATTATCACTATTATCGACAACCGATACGGTCACTGATATATCGTAAATCCCTACTGATGATGTCAATAAAGAATGAATAACGCTCCTTTTAACACCTCTCCATGCACACTTTATCTTCCTCTCTAACGTATTTACTCTCTCACCCAGATGCACACTTGCAACAAGCGGTAAACTACGAGGGCTTTTTCGAAAGGCTCTTATTTGTTGATGCGGGACCAAAACTAGCCAATGAAATACGCAATACTGGGAAGAGTTTTGCGGTGGAAGATTGTGGAGAAAGAAACTCTGCTTCAATAATCTTTGGGATCTGTAGAGAGAGAGGACATTATTGATATGGTAAATAAATGCATGAATAAAACCTCCACAGATGGGAGATGACATTGATATGTCTCTGGTAAAAAATATTATTCAGGGGATTGTGGAGCCACTATCTCATATATTAAATTTGTCATTCAAAATGGGAGCATTCCCTCAACATTTTTAAAATGCAAAACAAGTTATACCATTAATTAACGCTGGAGACAAGAATTTATTTACCAATTATAGACCGGTATCACAGTTCTAAAAGATACTCGAAAAACGATATGTTGCAAGATTAGACACTTTCATTGAAAAACATAATCTCCTAATGGACAGCCAGTATGGTTTTAGAACAGCTACTGTAGATCTACCTCCATGGCATTAATGGAGCTTGTAGAGGAAATAACGGACTGTAGGCTATAGAGAGATACAAATATGTATTAGAAATATTCATTGGCCTAAAAATAGCTTTTGATACAATAGATCATGAGATTTTACTGAAAAAGATGGACAGGTTTGGTGTCAGGGGTTGCTCTCGAGTGGCTGAAAAGCTATATTAGTAACAGGCAACAATTTGTTCTGATGGGTCAGCATGTCACAATGCTTAAACATTACCTGTGGTGTCCCACAGGGGTCAGTATTGGGACCCAAATTGTTCATTTTATACATAAAATGATTATGTATCTGACATACTGAAA
>NC_140179.1:98772907-98800407 GCF_963971535.1 Notolepis coatsorum
CCTGGTGGAGGTGATAATGACACATTTGGATCTCATAATGTGAGTGACAGGTGTGTGTGTGTGTGTGTGCGTGTGCGTGTGCCCGTGCATGTGCGCGTGTGTCAGGCTTGGAAAATAATAGCCATCAGATCCACTGAAACACAGTCGCTGCAGACTGAATCTGAAGGGTTGTTCTCTCTCACCCTACTTCCTCATGGACATTAATAGGATTAGCATTGTATTTCCCATACCTAAGTATTTCTACATTTTAGAAAAGAAAAAGTCCCTCTGAATCTTTATATATATATATATATATATATATATATATATATATATATATATATATATATATATATATATATATATATATATATATATATATATATATTGTTCAAGTTCAAGTTCAAGTTCTTTAATAGTTGTCATACAGAAGTACAGAATACTTTCATACAAAATGCTTCTTACTGTTACGCTCCAGAGACTGTGCTAGACAAGATAGTATCAAATAACATAATAACATAATATAGCATGAATTTAGAAGAAGAAAATGAGGTCACAGTGTTCGGTATAGACATATGTACAATGTTCTGAGTTACCATATAATATACAATACACAATACTATGCAGTGTACTAATGTACAGTACTATCTAGTGCAAAGCAGAAATGGGATGAGGTACAATTTTAGGTACAATTTACAGTAAGGTGTACGAGTTGTAGTGCAATCCTTCATCCATAAATATAAAGTGTGGGGAGTGGGTGCTACAGTGTGTTTGTTTAAAGTGGGTGTGTGCTATAAGTGTGTGGAGTGGGTGCTACAGTGTGTTTGTTTAAAGTGAGTGTGTGCGTGTGGATGTGTGTGCTATGTGCGTTTGGTGGTTGTTGTTGTGTAGTGTTCATTCATTGTTCGTTTAGCAGCCTGATGGCCTGGGGATAGAAGCTTCTTCTGAGTCTTTCTGTGCTCGCCTTGAGACTCCTGTATCGCTTGCCTGACCGCAGCAGTTCAAAGAGGCAGTTGTTCGGGTGACTGGAGTCTTTAATGATTCTCTTAGCCTTGCCCTTGCAACGCTTGTAGTAAATGTTCTGGAGGGTGGGGAGCCCCCCTCCAATTGTGCGTTCGGCTGAACGTGTCACTCTTTGTAGTCTGCTTTGGTCTTGTGCAGTGCTATTCCCAAACCAGGAGGTGATGTTGCCGGTCAGGATGCTCTCTATTGTACATGAGTAGAAGTTCTTAAGGATCTTCTGGCTGACTTGGAACTTCCTTAGGCGCCTGAGGAAGTAGAGGCGTTGTCGTGCCTTCTTCACAACACTGTTAATGTGTGTGGTCCATGTCAAGTCCTCGGATATGTAGGCTCCGAGGTACTTAAAGCTGTTGACTCTCTCAACCGGTGCCCCGTCGATGCTGAGGGGGCTGTAGTCCTTGACCCCCGACCTCCTGAAGTCCACAATCATCTCCTTTGTTTTGCTGACGTTCAGGGAGAGGCTGTTTTCCTGGCACCATCCCGCCAGGACCTTGACCTCTTCCAGGTAGGCCCTCTCGTCGTTGGCAGAGATCAGGCCCACCACCACTGTGTCGTCAGCAAATTTGACGATTGTATTGCTACTCCGCTGAGCCACACAGTCGTGTGTGTACAGGGAGTAGAGGAGGGGACTCAGAACACAGCCCTGGGGGGCCCCTATGTTGAGGGTGATGGATGAGGAGGTGCAGTTGCCTGCTCTCACCACCTGGGGTCTGCCAGTCAGGAAGTCCAAGACCCACTGGCAGAGGTCATAGCCCAAGCCCAGGTCCCTGAGCTTGGCTATGAGTATGGAGGGGACTATGGTATTGAATGCCGAGCTGTAGTCGATGAATAGCATTCTCACATAGTTCCCCTGCCTCTTGTCCAGGTGTGATGCTGCTGTGTGCAGCACATGGGATATGGCGTCCTCCGTGGACCTGTGGGGCGGTATGCAAATTGCAGGGGGTCCATGTTGATGGGGAGGGAGGAGCAGATGTAGCCCTTTACTAGCTTCTCGAAGCACTTCATGGCTATGGAGGTGAGAGCTACAGGGCGGTAGTCGTTGAGGCAAGCAGGCTTGGATTTTTTGGGTACAGGGATAATAGTGGACTTCTTCAGGCAGGTGGGGATGACAGCCTGTTCTAAGGACAGGTTAAATATGTCAGTGAATACTGGGGCCAGTTGGTCGGTACAGACTTTTAGGACGCGGCCGGGGATGCCGTCTGGACCTGCTGCCTTCCTGATATTCACTTTTTTAAAGGTCCGCCTCACCTCATGCTCTGTTACCCTGAACACTGCGCCTCCATCAGCAGCCGACCCCCCCCCCCCATTGCCGAGGCTTGTGAGCTGGTGTTGTTATTACCAGCATCAAACCTCGCATAGAAGGTATTGAGGTCATTTGCTAAGGAGATGTCACTGTTCAGTTTGAGGGAGGCGCCTTTGTAGTCTGTCATCGTTTTGAGCCCCTGCCACATAGCTCTAGAGTCAGCTTGTTCAAACTGGAGTTAAATTTTATCCCTGTAGCGTCGTTTGGCCTCTGACACAGTCCTCCTTACGTTGTATCGCGCCACCTTGTGGTCATTCATGTTGCCTGCCTCTAGGCCGTCGTTGTATGCTTTGGTGCGCTCTCTCAGAGCTTCACGGACGGATTTGTCTACCCAGGGTTTTTGATTTGGGTAAACTTTCATTTTGGTAGTGGGGATTGTTTCTTTCACCCTAGTACAAACATAGTCCAGCACTGTCTCCGTGTAGGCATTAATGTTATCTGTGTCGCGGAACACATTCCAGTCTGTGTTGTGAAACACTGACCGGATCGTATCCTCTGACGTCACATCCCATTTCTGCACCTCTCGCGAGACTACGGGAGTACTTTTAATTTTCTGTCTGTACTTTGGTGAAAGAAAAATTGATGCGTGATCTGACTTACCAAAGCCACTATCAGAATGAGCCTTGTAGCCACCTTTAAATTGCGTGTAACAGTGATCTAGGATGTTACCGCCTCTGGTGTTGCAAGTCACATGCTGATAGAAGTCGGGCAATACCTTTCTCAGATTGGCGCTATTGAAATCTCCCAGAACTAAAATGGCGGCGTTAACATTCGCCTCTTGGATTCTATTTACCTCGTCGTGTAGTCTGGAGAGCGCAACCTTGTTGCTGGCTTGCGGTGGAATATACACTCCGACCAGGACGATCGCCGTTAACTCCCTCGGGAGGAAGAAAGGACGACACTTGATGGTTATATATTCCAGTTCTGGGGAGCAGTGGTTGGATAATTCCTTCACGTTAGTTGGGTCACTCCAATTTTTGTTCAACATGAAGGCAATACCTCCTCCACGTTGTTTACCGGATTCTGCTGTTCTATCCTTGCGGTGAATGAAGAAATGATCGGCCGGTTGGATGGCGTGGTCTGGGACTTCTGGCGCCAGCCACGTCTCGATGAAGCAGAGAACGTTACAGTCCCTAACGTCTCTCTGGAATTGAATCCTTGCTCGGATGTCGTCTAGTTTATTGTCTATTGATTGTACATTGGCTAGCAATATACTGGGTAGTGGTGTCCTGTGCCGCCTGGTTCTCAGCCTGTTACGGACTCCAGCTCTCTTTCCTCGCCGTCTGGGTCCTTTGTCCCTGGGGGCGAGATCCGGTCCTGATGTCCTCAAGATCTCAACGGGCCATTGTTGCGGTTCAGAGAGCTGATCCAGAGAGTAATCCAGTCGGTAAGTTTCCCGTAATCCAATGTCTATAAGTGACTGACGGTCATACACATTAAATGCACCTACTGTTGGTACAGACAAAACTCTTAAAACTATAAATATTAACAAAAGTATGCACAGTCTCGACGGAGCGCACAGACAGGCAGCCGGTCGTAGCGGCGCCATCCAGCTCTATTCAGTACCGTACCCCCCCCCCCCCTCCTCTCTCCACCTAGATATGTCGTCTTTCATCAAAGCAACATGGTTTCTGCAAACGTCTCCCAGCGAGTCCACAGGGTGTCTTTCTTCTCTCCGCTCCAACCGTAGCTCAAAGTCTCCGTCCCGAGTGCTGACTACGGGGCTAGTGTCTCCCAGCGCTGGGGGAGCGCTACAAATAAACCACTACACAGCCCCAGAGAGGGACAGAGAGAGGGAAAGAAGGAGAGAGAGAGGGGGAGAGAGGGAAAGAAGGAGAGCGAGTGAGAGGGAGACTGGGGCTACCGATCCAATTGCTGTAAAATGATTTACGACCTCCTGATAGGATATTGAACGTCAGGCTTTTGTGTTTGTAGATAAGTGGAGGCGTGGAGCAATGTTGTAGGATTGGTGTAAACAAATTAATATTGATGGTGTTTATTCAAGTGAAAAGTGCTTTGATCTCAGCCACTTGTATGTGGATATGTAATATGGTAAAGGGTGGGTTGAATGTGTACATGGGCAGGCGGTGTCTACCCTCAGGTGGCCTTGCAACGTGGGATGCGTAGAGAGGGATGGCGTTTGGACTTAGGGATGCCCTCCGAGCCAACTTATTCAGTCCCGATACGATACCAATACCTGGGCTTTGGGTATGGGCCAACAATACTGAGTACCCATCTGAACAGTATAGACTGCGGCCATCATTTTGGGAGTCATTGGACAAAAACTATTGAGATATATTAATAAATGTTCTCCAATAGAGAGAGTTAACGACGTGTCAACAATACAGCAAATAAAGTAAATTTGCTTTGATTTCTGGCACGTTAGACGTGTTTCTTGGTATCGGATTTCGGTATCGGAAATTCTCAGATACCGATATTCTATTTTAGCCCGGTATTGGACTGATATCCGATACGAGTATCGGTGCATCCCTAGTTCTACTGTTACTATTGATTTCACGGCGTTTGGTGCGGTGCAGGGGCTGGGCTGCTGATGTCTTGTGTGTGAGTTCCGGAGGCACCAATACCGTTTTATTTCTGTCATTATCGAACGATATTAAGTATGAATCCGATCCATCGCTTTCAGTTTGGGGTCACTGGGGATATACTGTAACTTTACTGCCCTGCAGAAGCTAAGCGCATTAACTATGCAAACAGTGAAACTAACAAAAATGGGGTCATGGGTAAAGAAAATATATATGCATAAATATAGCGTCATTAATACATGTTCAATCAGTGCACTACCACTAATCTTCTACCAACACATTTGGCTGGATAGTCAAAGAACTTTAAAACCATTTTTCTCAGTTTCATTGTTTGCGTATAGTCACTGTGGGTAACTTCTGCAGGGCAGTATAGTCTCCATTAGAGACATCTAACTTGCTTACATGTTTAAAAAATGCAGCAAATTAAGTGACTTTCTAGCATTCCCCCTGATACCTTTTATCTTTTTTATCTGACTGATATCTAATATCAGCGTTTGTGTCTGACTGATATCTAATACCAGCGTTTGTGTCTGACTGATATCTAATACCTGTTTTTGTGTCTGACTGATATCTAATACCAGCGTTTGTGTCTGACTGATATCTAATACCAGCGTTTGTGTCTGACTGATATCTAATACCAGTGTTTGTGTCTGACTGATATCTAATACCAGCGTTTGTGTCTGACTGATATCTAATACCAGCGTTTGTGTCTGACTGATATCCAAAGTAAAGTCTGTGTGGAAACACTCGAGTGTGTACAGTAAGTACAGTAATGTACGAGAGACTGGACCACTGGTTCACGTTGGTGTGAAATGATTTACGGCCTTGTGATGAATATTGACTGGGGGTTGAGTCGTGGCACTTTGTGAGATTGCTGCCCTTGGCTCAGAAATCGACATTGGCGTGTTTTTACCACTGAATCGTATTTTTGTTTGTTTATTGCAGGAATCCATCAGTGTTTGGATGAATAATGGATGTAAAAGTGGGGATTTTGATTTTGAAATATAATGAAATTCTGCGTGTTTGTGTATCAGAGCTAGTTTGGTCAGTATGTGCAATTAAACATACATGTGCTTTAGTGCTGGAGTGTAGTGTGCACACATTTCTCATGGCCTGCCTGAGAATGGTGTGTAGACTCCACCACTAAACCACAGGCTTAGCCCACGTAGTCGTATGTCGTTGAGTCTACACAAGAAAAGAGGGCAGGGTTTGAGACAGGTCAATTATGAGAAGTAAATTGTATTTCCCAAAACGTTGGAGTGTTCCAGTCTTTATGTCACTGCTACGCCCCAATTAGGTGGAGTGAGCAGAATTGATCAGATTAGGCCCTGACCACCCCGCCCACCAATTACCCTAGATAGTCAATAGCCCAACTCTCAACAGGGCTGGTTGTGACGAATGACATAGTTTGTAAAAATGTACTTTCTTGTTTGTTCTTGTTTGTTACAGTGTTGGCCAGTTTCAGAGGTACTGTCCAACATGGCCTCCCGCTCGAGATCGGAGACACCGTGCAGATCCTGGAGAAATGTGAAGGTACCACCACGCACAAACACACACACACACACACACACACACACATGCACAGTTCTTCCATAGAACCAGGAATATGTAGCTTGACATGAAATGTATTGCTTTTGCAGCTCTTGCGTGTGAGTGTTTGCTGATTGTTTGTTGGTCACGTATGCTATGGTTTCCTCTGCTGTAAGGCCTTTGTTCCTGTTTCCTGCCCACACCATGTATGTAATATGTTTCTGCACAATTTGTCAGCGAGAGATAGAGACAGATAGACAGAGGAAGAAAGAGAGAGATAACGAGAGAGAGAGAGAGAGAGAGAGAGAGAGAGAGAGAGAGAGATACAGAGAGAGATAACGAGAGAGAGAGATAAAGAGAGAGATAGAGAGAAAGAGAGCTATTGCACATTAACTCTGTCTCTCTCTCTCTCTCTCTCTCTCTCTCTCTCTCTCTCTCTGTCTCTCTCTCTCTCTCTCTTTCTCTCTCTCTCTCTCTCTCTCTCTCTCTCTCTCTCTCTCTCTCTCTCTCTCTCTCTCTCTCTCTCTCTCTCTCTCTCTCTCTCTCTCTCTCTCTCTCTCTCTCTGTCACTATCTCTCGTGTCAGAGATTCTTTGTTTCAATCCAAGTTTCACTTTGGGCATGATGATTTCTTTCCGCTAGACTGTATATCCGTCTTCCACACATATGCACACACTTCCTGCCATCATGGCGTGCTCTTTCTCACTTCCTGTTTTTTTTTTTACCCCCCCCACCCAGACAGACAGAGATACAGACAGACATTAGGAGAAAGACAGACTTGCCAACCCAGCCAGGAGGAGGATGCAATATTTCATCATTTCTTTTATTCTTTATTTAACCAGCCTGGTCACTTCAGAGTCATTTCCTTTTATTAAGAATGTGGTGAAAGGAAGGGAAGGGAGGAGGATGCCATATGTCCAGGTGTCCAGACACAAACACGTTCCACACTGAAGGACAATACTAGACACTTGACACTGATACAGCTACATAAATATCAGGCAACAATACGGTCGACACGGCGGCAACATGAATGTAAACAGAAGTAGGCACAATGAGACAGGAATTAGTCAATAAATACCAGCTGTCATGGTAGCATAGTTAGGGCAGTGGGAGGAGAAAACAGTTTCGCTACGCAGGTCCGAATCCTGCTGGCATTTATTAAGTGAGTGTGTGGCAGAGTTGTCTGGTGGTTAGAGTTGAACCGGGTGATCACAGGTTCAATACCCGGAGCAGACGGTGTATCGATCCCTGTCGAAGTCACCTTATAAAGTTGGAAATCCACCCTAAAACACAATTTACATTATACTGTTCCATAGGTCTCTTGTGACAGTCAGTTCAGTCAATATATATTATAAACACATCGTTGGCCAACTTTTCTCCCTAAGCTGGAAAACAGAGCTTCAACACTTAAATCTACGATTAGATTTATATTTAGTGATTTAACTGATCCAAAGCAACTGGCAAGTTCTGTCCAACAAGCCAGCAGGAGACAGGTACATCTCTCGCAGCTAAGGATAAGTAGGGTAAGTAACATAGTAGGCAGCATAGTAGGTAGTAGTATAGGCAAGGTAGATTCCTTAGTAGCAAAGTGCATAATAGTAAAAGACAGAGAATACCCCCGGAGCTCAGATAGGAGTGGGTCTGAGGGGGCCAGAAGTAGGGGTCTGGAGGGTGTGTAGTTAGAGACCATTGACTGGAGATAGGAGGGAGCCGTTCCCCCTCGCTGCATGGTATGCCAGGTCAAGGACCTTAAAGTGGATTTGTGCGGCAATGGGAAGCCAGTGCAGCTCTCTGAGAAGTGGGGTAACGTGGGCTGACTTTGGTAGGTTGGAGATCAGGCGGGCCGCTGCGTTCTGTACGAGTGGCTCGGTGTGGCGGTGGTCGATAGATCCGCTAGCAGTGCATTGCAGTAGTCGAGGCGAGACGTGACTGTTCAGGAGGAGTGGGGTGGCTTCTTTTGCCAGGAAGGGGCGGACCATTCTGACGTTGCTCAGGAGGAATCTGCAGGTTCTGGTTGTTGAGGCGATGTGAGCGGAGAAGTTCAGCCGGTCGTCAAGGACTACACACACCAATGTCATCAAGTGGCTCTCTCAAGTGGGAGTTGGTCCATTGACGATGAATGAGTGGGCTCAGAGAAATTTAGTTTGAGCCGTCGACATCCAAATGAGTTTAATTTAAATGTACGGATGACAACTCTGAATCAGAAAATGTGTGCAGGGTGCCTCACTACCCTCACTGCCCTCACTACCCTCACTGCCCTCACTGACCTCACTGCCCTCACTGACCTCACTGCCCTCACTACCCTCACTGCCCTCACTGCCCCCACTGCCCTCACTGCCCTGGGAGTCGTTCCTCTGTTCACTGGCTATGAAGCAACGCCTGGATCTGTCTCTTCCTCTTATCTCTCTTCTGTTCAGCTCGAGGAGAGATTTGTTCACATTTACAGATTGAAAGTCTGAGCTGTACTGTATAGAGCAGGGGTCGGCAACCTGCGGCTCTGGACAAAAATATTTCATCAACTAAAATATACAGTACGTCACACCGCGCGCCTCTCCCTGCCGTCTGCAAGTGGCTAATCTTGAGTTTCCGACCCCCCAGTAAGCTAACCATGGATAAATCCAAAAAAAGGAAAGTGAGGAAAATAGAGGGTTTAATTCAGCGTGTACAGATTAATTTGCTTTCACGACTAACGATGCAGGCTTACCTGTATGCCTGATATGTGGTGCGAAATTTGCGAACAACGAAAAATGTACTTTTTATTTGATAGATTTTCCACAAATAAGGGAAGGACTCAAATAGAGCTGCATAGTTCAGGGTTTTATTTCAAAGTAGGTCTACAGATGCCAGTGTTTTTTCTACTTTTCTGTGTTTTATTTCAAAGTAGGTCTACACATGGTAGTCTTTTTTCAAAGTGGACTACTTTTTATTTGATAAATGTTCCACAAATAAGGGAAGGACTCAAATATACCTGAATAGTTCAGGGTTTTATTTCAAAGTCGGTCTACAGACACCAGTGTTTTGTCTCCTCTTCTGTGTTTTATTTAAAAATAGGTCTACACAGCCAGTATTTTTTCTCCTCTTCATAAGAGTTTGAGGTTTTCCTTTGTTATAACAGGTAAAAACAGCAATAAAAAGTCAAAAAAAAAATTGTGTTGCTTTATAATTCCATTAATGCAACAAACTGTGTGCTATAAGTATACAGTATAATAAATCGCAAATTACTTTGGGTATGCAATTGTCAGGCGTTTTATGCTAAATGTGGGGTATGCTTGGGGATATATAAAACGTTATACACTGTGTTATTTTCATTTTAAAGGTAAATAGGTTGTGCGGCTCCCTGAGCATTTTATTTTGTGGGAGGGGGGAAAAGTGGCTCTTTTGATAGTAAAGTTTGCTGACCCCTGGTATAGAGAGATATATAAGTCAAGTCAAGTGTTTATTGATCCCTTTGGGGAAATGCAGGTGTCATAGCAGTATGGGGGGATGGGAGTTACAGGCAGGAACAAATATGATCATTTGAACAATGTAAAATAAATAAATAATAGAATAGAACATAATAACCGATTTACTCTTACTCATAGTATACATTCAGATACAAATTATTTATTGCCATATTTATTGTAACTAGGGCTGTCAGTTTATCGCGTTAATTAGATTAATTAATTACACAGCAAATTATCGCGTTATGAAAATTAACTCAAAATTAATTACAAAAAAAACGTTGTTTTTTTTTGTTTTTTTTATAATATTTTTTTTGTATCTCATTCATTCCATAAGATTATAGAATACACATTTACAGACTTTTTTTTTAATATGGTCCATTTGCATGTTCTTGGTATCTGATTCTAGGGACATCTATGAATCTCAGGGAATGTATTCCCAGTGTCAGAAATACTGTGGGCTAGATCCACAAAGAATGGATTGCACGGAGCAAGTTGCACCCTTACTTACAATTCATTATGGATTGAAAATGGGGGACCCTGATGTAAACAAGACGAAAGTCTTTCTCTGGTCTGCATCCCCTTAACAATTGTGTGTATTGAGCCGTACTGTATTGTACCCATTCTGCAATCTGTTGATAACATTTTCATTCAATCAATCAATCTGCGCGGTGGTTGATTGAATGAAAATGTTATTTTGAGTAAATTTTAATGAACCAAATGAGAATATCAATCATTTTTTTTTTTTTATCTTTGACTGTGAATAACACCATGCTCAAATTGACCCGACCTGAAAAATCTAAGCAAATTAATAGATGGAAGATGATTAAACAAGGTTTTGTAGATACAGTACTGAATTCTGCCATCCGGACACATGCAATTTGAAATATGATTATAGAATATAGAATATCAGGCATAAAATGGTTATGCGATTAAAATGCGATTAATTAGATTAATTAATTACAAATCCTGTAATTAATTAGATAAATTTTTTTTATCGCCTGACAGCACTAATTGTAACGTATAATATAACCGATGATAACACCATGATCCCAATAAGAACAAAAGAAAGACACCATGATCCCAATAAGAACAAAAGAAAGACACCATGATCCCAATAAGAACAACAGAAAGACACCATGATCCCAATAAGAACAAAAGAAAGACACCATTGATAGAATGGCCTTGTTTTTCAATGTGTATATAATGTAAATATCTGTAGATGACAGCATCTACTCGTAGATCTCAGAGGAGGAGGACAACCGCCAGAGTGTGTGTTTCAGAGCAGCAGGCAGAGGGCTGGAGATGGGGGGTAGCAGACTGTGCAGATCAGGGCTTTTATCAGCTGCCGAGGTCATTACCAAGTTTCAAGTTTCTTTAATAGTTGTCATACAGAAGTACAGAATACTTTCATACAAAATGCTTCTTACTGTTACACTCCAGAGACTGTGCTAGACAAGATAGTATCAAATAACATAGTATAGCATGTAAATTAGAAGTAGAAAATGAGGTCACAGTGTTCAGTATAGACATATGTACAATATTCTGAGTTACCATATAATATACAATACTATGCAGTGTACTAATGTACAATATTATATAGTGCAAAGCAGAAATGCAGAAATGGGATGAGGTACAATTTAGGTACAATTTACAGTAAGGTGTACGAGTTGTAGTGCAATCCTTCATCAATAAATATAAAGTGTGGGGAGTGGGTGCTACAGTGTGTTTGTTTAAAGTGAGTGTGCAGAGAAGTGAGAGAAGTGCATTACCAAGCCACAGCATTTTGTTTTCGGGTAAGAGGTGCCGGTAATATCAACATCGCCGTTGCTATAGTGATTTGGGTCAAAAGTGCCGTTGCCATGGTATCGTGTCACTTAGTAATGAGAAAAGGGGGCGGGGCCCCCGTTGCTAGGGGAAAGACGTTATGAGCTGTGAGTTTCTTCCGGGGTAAATTAGACTAGGACACGAGGCTTGAGACAAGCAGACTTAGAAACGATCCCTCTTCACCCTCGGGGGTGGGGGAAGGGAAGTGCCACGATATCGCTAGCTTTAATAATAATAATGACTTGGATTTATATAGCGCTTCACAGAGTCCATTATTCGTTCATACACAGTCATACCGGTGGTGGTAAGCTACAATTGCAGCCAGAGCTGCCCTGAGGCAGACTCACGGAAGCGTGGCGAATAATCAACGCCTACGGCCCCTCTGACCACCACCAACATTCATTCACATGCATACACATTCATACGAGGCAAGTAGGTTAAGTGTCTTGCCCAAGGACACAACGGCAGTGGGATGGACATGGGCTTGAGCGGGATTCGAACCACCAACCCTTGGATCATTGGACAACCCGCTCTACCCCTGAGCCACGCCGCCCCACAGCTTTGGCTTACAGGGAAGGCTTTTTGGATAACAGCTAGGCCGCACGACCACCGAGCGGGGTAACAGGAGAGAGATCGTTAGAATAATGAATTTAGTTTCTTCAAAGGCTTTTCAAGGACATTTCAGAATTGTTTCCATCTGGTACAGAGGCTTTGTTTATGGAATAAACAAACGTTTTCCAAGAAAGGTACCACGTTTGCCAGTGTCGAATTATTTTGGAGACGAACGCATTCACGGGGTAGGATAGAGGGAATCAGTCAGTACGGTAAGAAAGAGATAAACACAACGCAGAAAACTTCACGGAACCACAGGTGACGAGATGATATTGGCTGATTACCGGAGAATCCAACACCATGATCCCAATAAGAACAAAAGAAAGACACCATGATCCCAATAAGAACAAACGAAAGACACCATGATCCCAATAAGACCAAAAGAAAGACACCATGACAAAGTAGAAGAAGAAAAAAGAAGCACGTCTGGAAAGCAGCTGCATTCGTCTGTGAGCCTCTCTTATGATCAAGAGAGGGCGCCGGAGAGGAAGAAACATGACTGGATTGCTGCCAGCGGAAGTGTTTCTGAGCATGTGTGTAGGAATGAAGTGCGGCTGGTGGCAGCGTCTTGCGGGCCGGGCTGAGAGACGAGACGAGATATCCACGTCTCTGAGCGGATCTCGGCCTGTCTGTCTGACATCTCCACCTGGATGACGACCAATCACCTCAAACTGAACCTAAGCAAAACAGAATTGCTTCACCTGTCGGCCAAATCTTCCCTCCTGACCGACCTTTCCATCACAGTCGAGAATGCAACTGTGACCGTGTCCCCGACCGCCAAGAACCTTGGTGTTGCCCTTGACGACCAGTTGAACTTCTCCGCTCACATCGCAGCGACAACCAGAACCTGCAGATTCCTCCAACGTCAGAAGTATCCGCCCCTTCCTGACAAAAGAAGCCCCCCAACTCCTCGTCCAATCAACAGTCATCTCCCGCCTCGTCTACTGCAACGCACTGCTAGCTGGCCTTCCGACCACTGCCACCAAGCCTCTTCAACTCATTCAGAATGCAGCGGCCCGCCTGATCTCAAACCTACCGAAGTCAGCCCATGTCACCCCACTTCTCAGGGACCTGCACTGGCTCCCCATTGCTGCACGAATCCGCTTCAAGGCCCTCGACCTCGCATATCGTGCGGCGAAGGGAACGGCTCCCGCCTACCTCCGGTCAATGGTCTCTAACTACACACCCTCAAGACCCCTACGCTCTGCATCTTCTGGCCGCCTCATACCTACTCCTATCCAAGCTCCGGGAGGGTCATCAAAGAGAAGTCGCCTATTCTTGGTCCTTGCCCCACAATGGTGGAACGAACTTCCCACCACAGTTATGACAGCCGAAACCCGTCCAATCTTTCGCCCTCGACTAAAGACGCACTTCTTCAATCATTCACTAATCCTAACTAACCTTACTGTCATGCACTTGTCCTAATATACTAACCTACCCCGTAGCACTCAACCCTTTGATGAACATTGTTACTCAGCTGATAGAGTTGTACCCTTCCTGCTGTCTTGTTGTACAAAACTTGTAAATCACTTTGGATAAAAGCGTCAGCTAAATGACAAAATGTAAATGTAAATGAGACGGTTGACGGCAAAGAGGAAGAGAGAGGGCCACGTCTTTTCTACATCGCTGTGATTTCACTTTTTCAGGGTTTTAAAGGGAACAGGGTACTGAATGCATTACATTAGGGGGGGGGGCTCACTTATAGGACTACGGTATATTGTAAAAACATGGATCGCTGTTCCAAAAGTAAGTCTTATTGATCTCTCCCTCTTGCCAAGATGAAATGACAGCATTTGCTGACAAAGTGATGGCTTGGGTGTCGCGACCTCTGTTTCTGAATAACTGGCTCATTCAGGAAGTACTGAGCGTGTGATTTCATAATGCTGACCCAGTTGAAATGTCCACAGTTGATGCTATGATGGCTTCAGCTTCTCAAATGAAGAGGATAGATTGCTGTATACAGCACCAGAGGCTTTTAGAAGAGCCAACACATTGTATTGCTGTTGTTGGATGAAAACATCAACGTTATGGGCATAAAGGGATGAAAACATAAACTTTATGGGCATAAAGGGAACACGTCTTATTTTCAGATCGAGGACCACTTGGTTATATTATACAATTGCTTTCTCATGGTCCTTCACCCGAAAAACAATACATTTATTTTGCACAGAATTGCACAAAATATTCCACATCTCTAAACTGTTTTGCACACATTAATTTAGTTTATTGAGAGTTAATGAGTTTGAATAGTGATGCCATCTGTTGCCTCACGACAACCCCAGCAGGGCGCCTTTTAATGTGGACCTTGCATGTTCTCCCTGTGTTTTGGGTGGGTTTCCTCCCGGTACTCCGTTTTCCTCCAAAGACATGCGTGTTAGGTTTCCTGCCGTTACCCTTGACCAAGGTGCCGGTATTATAAGTGGAGTTGGTCCCCGAGCTCCGCACTGTGTGGCTGGCTGCCTCACTGCTCTTAAATAGGTAGGATGGGTCAAATGCAGTGAACGATTAATAAAGGTTCGACTTAACACAAGGAATAGGAGTGGTATAGGAGTGGACATACGTATCATCATTCTCACCTTGTCTGTTCCAGTCTCCCCTGTTTCACACGCTGTCAGGCAGGTGATAGTGGGCCATGCAGTAGTGTCACAGGTGGCTCCCCTTGACTGTGATAGCTAGCTTGGCTCAAAGCCACAGGAGATACCGGCAACAGAGGACATTGTAACCCCATGCACCGGTGGGCTGATAACACCCGCAAGGTAATAGACATTCTCAGCCGCCCGGTACAGCCACCGTGTTTTACGGTCGGTCGATGAGCAGCCTCGGGGGAGCCGTGGGGGACACCTCAGCAGAAGCAGGTGTTGTTGAAATTGAGCATTAGCTAATGAGTAGGGTTGGGCATCGTTTGGATTTGAACGATTTCGGTTCCGATTCCGATTCTCCATATCGATTCCTGTTCTGAACGATTCTCGCTTCCGATTCTTTGAGGTGCAGGTCAAAACAGGTCACAGCTTATTTCGCAGGAGAATTTAATTTCTTTTGAACATTTTTAATTTTGTTCATACTATTCACATTTTCAGTTGACTTGATACAGTTTAATTTGGTTGCTTGTTATGTACTAGAGGCCTGATCACTCCTGTGTCACCGGGCATGCAGGTGAGGCCTGCCAATTAGCCAATTAGTGCTGAGTGGTTACCTGCTGGGGAGCTTTAAAGGCAGACCTAGTAACACACATGCACTGTCTGTGCTTAGAGAAAGAGCTGTTAGGTTCTTCAGTCCTTGTCCGTTGGTTTACCTTAGTACTTTAGTTTACATTTACATTAATAGTTCCTTGGTTTAGTAGCATTTTGAGTTAGAGCACAGGGTTTTGGTGTTGGTTACACATAGGTTGCGTACCCATGAGCCAGGGTCGTAACAGTTGGGCGCTCGTCTGGGATCTTTTACCCCTAGAACTTTGTTTGGTGTTTTTTTTTGTTGTGTTGCACGGGGTGTCATCGTATTATGGTTTGGGTGGTGTTCGTTACATATGGTGTAACGTGGGGGCTGAGCCATTTCATCAAACAGGTGAGTATGCCGTATTTGTTTGTAATTTGATGTGACTACTTATGCTGTTAAAATATATAGTTTAGTGTGCACCACATGTAGATAGGGACATTATTTTCTGGTTGTTGGTTAGCGTCCGGTGCACCACGTACTCCTGGGGCGGTCAATGAAATGATTGGTATATGATCTTTGACTGGTAGCAGGTGTGGTTGAAGAAAGTTAGGTCTACAGGGCATTCGTTTAAGGGTAGGTAGATTAGGGCGGCCAGAAAACACAGGTAGTGTGGTAGGGCTTGATTTAGTGTTTCTTAGGGTAGACATGTGGTGGGCCGGGTTTTTCTGCAGCTTAGACATAGAAGCATATGTAGTCATATCAGGTTAGAAGGCGCACCTGTTTGGAATTGTTTGTTGGATTTATTTTGTTTGTTTGAGTGTTTGGTGAGCATACCTGGTAGCACCTAACACCCTGAGTGTATGACACGTCTATTTGGGGTGGGTGTGTTTTTTTTTTTTATGTTTTTTTTTGCGCACACATTGCCACAGCGTCCCTTTATGGTTATTATTAGTGGCTTTGGCATTCTGTATGGTTCTTCAGTGGTTTGTCGTGGTTCTTTAGCCGTTCTTCAGTGGTTCTTTAGTGTTTCTTTGGTGGCTCTTTAGGTGGATTGTGTGTGTACTAGGGTGCTTTTGGCAGCTTTTTGGTGACTCTAAAGTGAACGGGTTGTGGCGCTGGTGCAGAAAAGATGGCTTCCGTTAGGGATTTTGTGGATCACCCTTCACATGACATGTTGGAGAGGTTTTCAAAAGAACAGCTTCTCGAGCTTGCTGTGCACTACAAGGTCGAGCTTACTCCCAGTGAGAAACGTTTGAAACCATCTGCCTTGGGTGCTTTGAGGGTTTTGCTCATTAGGGAACAGGTGCTTGAGGAGAGGGTGGAGGAGCCTCCTTCGTCTGGCGCATCTCCGCTATTACCTGGTGTAGAGGGTGAGTGGAGGATTAGGGAGTTGGAGTTTAAGGAAAGGCAGTTAGAGCGGGAGCGTGAGGAGAGGAGAGAGGAGCGTGAGCTTAAGGAGAGAAGAGAGGAGCGTGAGTTTAACGGTGAGCGTGAACTTAAGGAGCGTGAGCTTAAGGAGAGAGAGCACGAGCGTGCGCAGAAGGAGCGTGAGCATGAGCGTGAGCTTAAGGAGAGGCAGCTACAACAAGAGCGTTACTTGAAGGACTTAGAGCACGAGCGTGCGCAGAAGGAGCTTGATTATAAGCACGCTGTCTTGCAGGCGGGTGCTCTGCATCCAGAGTCACGTTCCGGTTTTGATGTAGGCAGGAATATTAGAATGGTGCCTCCATTTTTTGAGAAAGACGTGGAAAGATATTTTCCCCTTTTTGAACGGGTGGCAACCACATTGAAGTGGCCTGATACCGCCTGGACACTGCTGCTGCAATGTGTTTTGGTTGGTAGGGCACAAGAAGCCTACACTGCTCTGTCCCTTGAACAAAGCGCTGATAATGAGCTTGTTAAAGCTTCCATATTGAGGGCTTATGAGTTGGTCCCCGAGGCCTATCGTCAGCGTTTTAGAGGTTATCGCAGGCAGGAGGGGCAGTCTTATGTTGAGTTTGGAAGGGAGAAGGAGAACCTGTTTGACAGGTGGTGCACTTCTCAGAGGGCAGAGTCAAGGGAGCAGCTTAGGCAGTTGATTCTCCTAGAGGAATTTAAAAGATGTGTTCCTGATACCGTTTCCACACATCTAAATGAGCGTGGGGTATCGAAGATAGGCGACGCCGCTGTCTTCGCCGATGAGTTTGTGTTGACACACAAGTCCGTGTTTTTGGAGGACTACCGTGTTGAGTCCGGGGATAGGCGTCCTGTTCAGGGGGGCCGTTTCCCAAAACCTGTGTCTGCTGGTCAGTTAACTTCACCTCCTAGGCGGGGTGGTTCTGCTGGTGCATTCCCAGAAGGGATTATCTGTTTTTACTGTAAAGAACCTGGTCATATCGTTGCTGGATGCCCGGTGCTTGAGCAGAAGATTTTCAGAACCGTGGCTCTGGTAGAAACCATATGCAGGACGCCTATGCCAACGTTAGATGGGGATGGGGAAAGTATCAAACGTGTGGACAAAGAGCTCGAGGGGTCCTCAATGTTTATGATGAATGGATTTGTTTCCCTGACTAATGCACTAGAGTCCAAACAGGCTATAACAATTTGGAGAGATACCGGTGCTTTTCAGTCCCTCATTCTGGAGGGCGTTTTGCCGTTTTCAGAAAACTCTTCTTTGCATTCCGGTGTCGTTGTTCGGGGCTTTGGGGGTGGATTTGTGGATGCACCTTTGCATGAGGTCACGCTCAATTCTCCCTTAGTATCAGGCAATGTTGTTGTGGGGGTATGTTCTCACATTCCCATAAAGGGGGTGTCCTTCATTCTAGGGAATGATTTGGCTGGTGACAAAGTGTTGGCTACTCCGGTTGTAACTCCCATTCCTGTGGTTTCTGAGGTCTCTAATGAGCTGGCACAGAAACATCCAGGAGTGTTTCCTGTGTGTGCTGTGGCACGAGAAATGTCAAAGGACAAAAGTGATGTTGTTGATACTTCGACTTGGGACATTACACTTAGTGACACATTCTGTGTTGAGTTAAAATGTGTACCTGTTGAGAATTTTGGAAAGCACACTGTGGATGTACCTCTGCATAATGATTCTCTTGATTGTGGTTTTGTGTTAGGCCCGGTGGTGAAACCAGAGTTGACAGGCGTGCCGGAGAAGCATGTGACAGGAGATGATATGGCAGCGCAGTGTCTCAAGGTCTTCCCAGCCTGTACGGTGGCTGAGGCCACGAACGAATTGGAGGATGAGTGTGGGAAGGATGCTATGAGAGGTGCTGTTGTTTCATGTGACACCGTTCTAGTTGGAGAGGCTACTAAGCTTGACTTAGGCTGCCAGCCTTCCCACAATAGCTCTATTGTCCCTAATGTTTCACTTGTGGGCAGGGATGGTCCCAGTATGTCAGTTGATGATTCTGACATTGATCCACATGTCCACACTGATTCTCTGCCATGCACTAGGTGTGATGGTCAACCTAGTTACCTGTGTCCTGTGGAGCAGGAGCCGCCTTCGCGACCTGGTCTGTTGAGTGGCAGCCATTTTGATTTTGATCAGGACAAAGTTATTTTGGGTGACGCCATTTTAGATGGTGTTCCAGACGTTATTGTGACTGTCGTACTGCCATGTTCCCGGTACACTGGGGCTGTACCTGAGGCGGTACAGCCTACTCTGGATGTTCACGGTGTGCAGTATCCTGAACTGCCAGTGCCAGGTGGGATGGATATGGGTGCGGTGGTGGTATCAGTGATCTATGGTTTTGTTGTGCTGTGTTCTGTTCTGTTAAGCGCAGTTCTCAGGTTGATTTTGGTTTACAGTATAATTTTGACAGATCGGTATCGGTGGTCGTGTTCGACAGGGGCCGACCCGGTTCTTGCCTTGAACCATTTTGATGTTTACGTTGGATCCTCCAGTTTACCCCTTGTTGTGTATACAGACCATAACCCTTTGGTTTTTCTTCGCAGCATGGTGAACTCGAACCATCGTTTGATGCGATGGAGTTTGTTCCTCCAGGCGTATAACTTGGATATTCGCCACATCGTGGGAGGGACAACGTGCTAGCAAACGCCCTCTCACGATCATAGTACCGGTGTTTGTGGTACCCGTTATCGCTGTTGTGGTAGTGGCCCTGACAACTAAGGGGTCACAGTTGTTTTTTGTTTTGTTTATGGGTTGTTGTGTAGTGGTTGCCTCTTGGGCAACCAGTTTGGTGGGGGAGGTGTTATGTACTAGAGGCCTGATCACTCCTGTGTCACCGGGCATGCAGGTGAGGCCTGCCAATTAGCCAATTAGTGCTGATTGGTTACCTGCTGGGGAGCTTTAAAGGCAGACCTAGTAACACACATGCACTGTCTGTGCTTAGAGAAAGAGCTGTTAGGTTCTTCAGTCCTTGTCCGTTGGTTTACCTTAGTACTTTAGTTTACATTTACATTAATAGTTCCTTGGTTTAGTAGCATTTTGAGTTAGAGCACAGGGTTTTGGTGTTGGTTACACATAGGTTGCGTACCCATGAGCCAGGGTCGTAACATTGCTGTACTGTAACTAGGGTATTAATTAACAAAGTAAATTTTTTTAATTATATATTTTTTAAAGAATCGAAATTAAGAATCGAAATGCAAATATGTTAGAACCGGTTTTCGGTGCCCAACCCTATCGATGAGCAGCCTCGGCGGAGCAGTGGGGGACACCTCAGCAGAAGCAGGTGTTGTTGAAATTGAGCGGAGGAGGACATGTCTCGTAGACAGATTTTCTCAGCCGGTTCAGGGTTTTATTTTTTTTCTTTATTTTACCTTCATTTTTTTCCCAGGTAGTCACTTGAGATCAATTATCTCTTTTTCCAGCAAGACCTGGCCAAAATGGCAGCAAAACAAAAGCAAACATACGAGACACAAACACACAGACAAAAACATAAAAGGCAAAGTGGGGCAAGGGGATACATTTGAGTTGCAGCAAACGAGATTGAATGGGATTGGGGGGAAGATTGGAGGGTAGGGTAAAAAAGGTAGGGTAGAAAGAGGAGGGAAGGTGAGGCTTTGCAAGAGGTTGCTGGGGAGAGAAGGTCAAGTTAATGAATAAATATAAGTAACACCACATTATACAGTGAAAAGCATTGACATTCTCCCGTCTCATTCTTTAAAATGTCCGTAATTTGAATGGTAAAAAGATTGGTAGTCCTCTGTTTATGCTAGTTACTTGTGCCGTGCCCCATTCGGAACGGGCTGATTACTTTCTGCGTTCTGGAGAACCTCGTTCAATCAACCACACTCCACACTGCGCTCCCCTGGGGCCCTTGGAGACACACACCCACCACGTGTGAAGTCGATTGAACGAATGGCCCGTGAGAAAATCGAAGGACGGACAGACAGACAGATGGACAGAGACTCCTTCCATTTTAGTTAAATTATATAAAGGGTAAATTCAGAACTTTTGGAAGCCTGGCCCTATTTCCTATTGCAGAGATGAGCAGCTTGAGAGAGAGAGCAGAGTGGTGATATTAAACACCGACGGTCCAGCGGTGAGGATCTTGTGGAGCATCGACTGTAACGACGCTTGTTGTTGTGTGACAGCAGCTGTGAGAACTTGAACGTTGATCTTGGGCCGGCGTTGTTGAGCTGCAGTGGCGTCGTGGATTGGTTCTTTCTAAGTACATCCCATGCTGTTCATACTAGGGCTGTCCCCGACTAAGGATTTGGATGGTCGACTATGATTGGCCAAAATTTGCCGTTAGTCGACTATTGGTAAAAAAATATCATTTATTGTTTTTTTTATCATTCCATTTGGGCTGTGGGGGGTGCTTAATGTCTGAAGGAGTCGACTGAAGGCTTCTTGTCCTCTGCAAAAGCATGCAATTGGTCCACTGATGGATACATCTTGATATTTGTCTAGTCTAGTGTGTTCATTAGATGGTGAAATCCTCTTGCAGTGCCTCTGTGCCTGTTTTCGTAGGCAGTTAGCCTCTGGTATGCGTGCCATTAGCGTTAGCCACGATTCTAGGCCTCTTTTCTTTTGGAAAGAACGATAAAAAAATTAAAAAATAAATAAAATTCTTAATTTTTTTTTAATATATATTCGACTAAGAGGTTGGCCAGTCGACTACGGCTCCTTTCGACCGATTAGTCGACTAATCGACTAATAGGGGTCAGCCCTAGTTCATACTTCATACTGGACACAACGCAGCTCTGGATATAGTTACATCACTAATGCAGTCAGTGGAGCTCTGTGTACAAGCCCTGGAATAAACACACAAACACACAAAACTACTGCACCCATGCGGTAGCTTTCAGCAACGATTTCAGGGCTTGCGTGTGCACACACACACACACACACACACACACACACACACACACGCACACGCACACACGCACTGCCTCTCTAACTCACTATCTCTCTCTTGTGGTAAATGGATGCCATTCTTTGCCCCCCCCCCCCTCTGTCAGATGAAGAGATGGCAGCTGTTAAAGTCACAAGGTGTGACAGGGCGCTAAATGAGAATCTTTTGTCTTCTTGCAGGCTGGTACCGAGGGTTCATCATGAAGAATCCAAACACCAAGGTATGTTAGCTGCTCTCTATCCCTCTCCCTCTCTCTATCTGTGTGTGAAGCCTGGTTCATGACACAGCCATGACGCCTGAACAATAAATTATCTTCTTAAGGTGAGACACCCCAGGTGAATAGGCTAAACAAATATTTGAATAGATATCACTATGACACTTTTCCAGTTTGTTATGTACATAACAACTTAGAAAAAAATGTATTGCAAGTTTTCTGAGATCTTATGTTTATATTATGCAAAATAGGCATTACCTCATTAAATATGCACTAATTTGCATGTGACGTTTGGGTATAAATACCAACATTGAATGATGACAGATTAAAAAAAGAATTGTTTCATTATGTTGACACATAACACAGTGAACTTTTTACAGAAGGGATTGTGGATATGTCTTTTTATCATCACATCATAAAAAAATCTATTTCCGCCATGTTTTTTGGTCTAAAATCTAAATGTACTATAAATCAGGCTATGAATGATATATCAACAAACCCCTCTGTAAAAAGATGCAGGGTATATATAGGAAGACATGTGGAAAGTATGGTGTGTGTAGGTGCTATGGAATGGTAGATTTATACCCTTGCATGTAAGAAAAACGCATAAAAACTCATTTTTGGGAAAACGCCTTCAAAGTTCTGTATTGTAAAATGCCATAATTTTTTTTTAAACAGCTATTTACAAACACAATACCTAATCAAACCATTAGTAATTGACAACCTAAACACATGTCTGATAACTGAATAATAATGATGTTATTGAACTGAACAGAATTACACACAGGCTACAAACAGTGTAGTAACAGTGTACGTACAGTGTAGTACCCCCTAATAGGCAAAAAATATTTGAATAGATATCACTATGAAACTGTCCCAGTTTGTTATGTACATATAAACTAAGAAAAAATATATTGCAAGTTTTCTGAATTTTATGTTTATATATGCAAATGAGGCACTTCGCCATTAAATATGTGCACATTTATGGATGCAATCAGGCAAAATGAAGTAAAATAAACAACTAAATGTGTGTTATTGACGTTTTATTGTCACTAGTTTCATAGAAGACATGTTTAGGAAGCAAAATATAACAAAATCTCAAAATCTACAAAAAAAAGTATCTGTGTGTCTCGCCTTAAAGGGATATTCCACTTTTTCAGAGGCCTATTCATAGTGTTTTCATGATGTGTTTTGTCAAACAATATGGAGCAGTGCCACAGCTTATTGGCCACGGTTAATAACAATCACCTGCTATTGGATTACAATAACCTGGGCCCAGTAGTTCAAAACTTTTAATCTCAATCAGATCAGATTTTTTTGTGATCCAGGATCAGACAACCCGGACAGATTTTGTCCCGGTATTTCAAAGCAATTCAGGATAGGATCACCCTGATCGAGATCCAGACTTTTCAAGATTACTAGATCCTGAATATCAGTGCTTTAATCCTACCGATCTCCATCTAGTGGATAATACACGTCATCCACATCTAGTGGAAAGATAATACAAGGAAGAGACCACATAGCAGAGACATCTATAATGTCTAATTATATTTTTAAATACATAAAGAACATACAATCATAATGTAATTGTAAAAAAAATACTCTCACTAGGCACAACACAAAAACATTCATTCAAAGACAGCTGGATCATCCAGGAGCTGAATTCTAAGTGAGGTTTCAGTTTGCTGAAGGTGACGACAGATGATGGACTTTTTTTTGTCTGCTTCTCAACCTTTCCATCTGGTTCCCTGGCAGCCATAGCCCACACTGCATACACACCATGGTCACGAACAGACAACAGTAACCATGTCTCACATACTCAATGGCTGTCATGCATACAAAGGGCTCTACATTTGTAGGCATGATAGGATCGTGGATCTGGTCGCAGACAGTGTCAGTTCCACACTCGGGTCACCTGCAACATATAAACTGTATAAGCACACCAGTGTGAAGCCATATAAATTATGCTCAATTCAATTCACTGTTCTCTGATATTTCAGCAAACACCCCCGATGTTGTTATTGTTAATGAGAATAACAGAGAGGTTCTCATCCTAGAAGTTGGTTGCACGTTTGACTACAGTCTAGAGGAAGCCTTTACAACCAAAATGTTAAAGTATCAACTGTTAGACCATACCATATCACAACTCGGCTACAACTGTAAACTTTTAGTCTTCATATTTGGAAGCCTGGGTCATGTCCATAAGTTGGGTGTTAGAGGCCTTCAGTTGGCCGGTCTTCCGAAGAGAAGAGCCAAACAATTAGCAAGATATTGCTCAGTGTCAGCAATTATTGGCAGCCGGGCAATTTGGAGAAGACGCTGCTATCTGTACCCATGAGCTGTGTGTAGATTGTCAGGTTCATCATCCATGTGAGTCTGTAACTTTGGTTGCCATTGTCAATTTGGGCACAACTGTATCAGAATAACCCACATTGTACAAGTGCACTGATAATATTTGTGTCCTTTAAACATTGTCTTTATGTGGACATAAATAAAGATTCTAAATGTGTGTGTGTGTGTGTGTGTGTGTGTGTGTGTGTGTGTGTGTGTGTGTGTGTGTGTGTGTGTGTGTGTGTGTGACTGTGCGTGTGTGCGCGTGTGTGTGTGTGTGTGTGTTTATTAGCGACAGTAGCTCAGGAGGTAGAGCAGTTGTCTTGTCCTTGAGCGAGAGACACTTAACCCCTAACTGCTCCCGATGAGCAGGTTGGCACCTTGCATGGTCGCCTCTGTCATCAGAGTGTGAATGTGTGAGTGAATGGGTGAATGTGAGGCGTGAGTTCTAAAGTGCTCTGGATAAAAGCTGCTATATAAATGTCCATTTGAGTGTGGATTATACGTGGATCGTTTCCATGTGTGAACAGACGGCACTTGATGACGACTGTGTAACGACTCGGTTAGCGTTAGAAAGGAATCTGTTTCATAAACTGTGTTTGTCTTCTTGTCCTGAAGGGGATCTTCCCGTCCAACTACATCCACTTGAAGAATGCCCACATCAAGAACAAGGGGTGAGCCGACAAGTCTTTATCTCATGGGTCATGTGTGCTTTCCATGCCCGTCTTTCCTCTGTGTGGGCGTGGGTGTGTATATATGTTTATGTTTATGTGTGTTTCCGTTTCCGCATCTTCCTCTGTGTGAGTAGTTACGTGTGTGTGTGTGTGTGTGTGTGTGTGTGTGTGTGTGTGTGCGTGTGTGTGTGTGTGTGTGTGTGTGTGTGTGTGTGTGTGTGTGTGTGTGTGTGCGTGTGTGTGTGTGTGTGTGCGTGCGTACGTGCGTGCGTGCGTGCGTGTGTGTGTGTGTGTGTATTTATATCTGTATGTGTGTTTCCACTTATGTTTGGATAAAATAGTCTTTTTACTATTATGTACCCTACTACTATGCTACTATTCTTTTTTTTTATACATTTTTTATTAAAATTTTATATTTTATACATACAACAGGGCACACACAACACAGCAACAATAATAATAACAAGACACTACAAACAACAGTAATAACAATAATAATGACATTGCTATGCTACTATTCTTATACCACTACCTATCTTGCTAATATGTCTATACGTCTATGTGCTCGGAGTGTAACACTCAAGTTCGACACTGCTAGATGCACAATACCACTGATCCTTAGCTGCCAGAGATGTACCCCTCCTGGGCCCTATTCCCGTACCTGGTTCAACTAAGTCGATCAAGAGTCCCATTATCCAGATTCAATTAATCCGATGTTTGAATCCGGGATTTTCCTATTCCTCGAACACTGATTCAGTCTCGTTCATTTGAACCAGACTTGAGACTCAGTATAATTGCGAGCGGCCGCTTCAGCTGAAAAGACAGCAGGTGTCGATAGCAGAAATCCAGATTTTCTAACGGCATTGATTGATTGATTGATTTAAAACTTTATTAACAGATTGCAGAATGGGTACAATGCAGTATGGCTCAATAGCCTCGCAGACAAGTTAAATGCATAATCTATAGGCTAATTTTAAATCCCTCATTACCCCAATCAATCAGATTATATTTCTTTAAACGTGCCTGCTGGCAGTAGGCTTATGGAATGAATAATCAAATGAGATCTTGCTAGCGAAAATAATTAGTTCAACTCTTTCAGAATAAGGATACGGCTCTCTTGTCCATTGATGGATGTATGGTGGATGTTTTATTTATCTGGCACCGTGGTGTGATGGTTGGTCCTTATGCCTTTCACGCGGACGACCCGCGTTCGAATCCCCCCTTTTTAAATTTTTTGTTTTTGTTTTTGCAGTGTAAATGCTTCAATTTGGTGCACTTTGAGAGCTATATAAAGAATGACATCCTCAATGCATGTAGATTTATAATATTTTAACTTAAAACTAGGCTACTTTTGCGTATAGTCATTAATATTATATTCCAAATAAATTATATTGGAAACGCGGGGTTTCGAACTAGGGTCGTCCACTTGACAGGAGTGAGCACTAGCCGTTGCACCACTGTGCCAGACGGGATATATCCATTGTGTATCCATCAATGGACAAGAGACCCGTGTTTCAAATATTTTTCTTTTGAATGAAGTTTTATCTCTTTATTCTCAAATGCATTAATGTGACGTCAACGGCTCATTCAATTGCTCAAATCCGTCAAACAGCGCATCTCATCAGACATTTTAATCCCAGTTACAATATCACAATAACGTGTGAGTGATGATACAATTCAACAATCCTCAGATTCCTCGTAATTCATAATCCACAAAAACCACAATCCACGCATAGACACTTCAATTTTATGCTTGAATGAAACACAATCCGGGCGCTCCGTTAAGCAAATCTACAGCGGAGAATATATGAAACTAATCAGAGCCAAACGGCCGATAGGTTTCATTCATTAAAAATATCCCCGCGGGATTCACATTTGCAATGCGCCGTTATTAAAATAACCACATGCAGCGTGTATAGCGACTCCGAGCGCCGTATATGACGTGCATTATTTTATTTAGGGCAAAGTAAATCTATAGGCTGAATATGATTTATTATCAGCATTTAGTTCTATTATTATACATTTCAAAAGCCCCCTCTAGGAAAACGAAGCACAAAAACATAATTCAGAATGGTATAATGGGATCTAGACTGTGAGAAATATTTCAGGAAGCGAGCTGGCATTTCTTTGCGAGGGCGTGGCCATGGTTCATCCAGCTAACTGAACTTAACCCTGCTCCAGACCAGGTTCAAACTTTCTGATCTGTTACCATGGTGATTTAGAAAATCCGACTTCGGGGAACGGAAAGGTCCGGCTTAAGTCAAGCTATGCTGAAAATGATCCGGCTAACTCAGTTAGCCAGGTACGGGGAACGGGGCCCAGGTGACTTGTTGTTCACAATCTGTAAGTCGCTTTGGATAAAAGTGTCAGCTAAGGCGGTCAGGTGGCGTAGCGGAGACTGCGCTCGTCACCAATGCAGGAGATGCTGGGTTCGAGCCCAGCTCTCGGCGTTGCTACCAGCTTGGCTGGTCGTTCACACTAATACAATTGGCAGTATTAGGGGGTGGGAAGCTGGTGGGTGGGAATCTGGCGTTGTGGACAGCGACGCCTACAGGTCAGGTCTCGGCGCT
>NC_140179.1:98803503-98828503 GCF_963971535.1 Notolepis coatsorum
CTCAAACCCTGCCCCTTTTCTTGATCCTCCAATCACAGCTGTCGCTTACCTCTGACTTCCTCGTACAAACAGGAAGTCAGAGGTAAGCGACAGCTGTGATTGGAGGATCAAGAAAAGAGTGCAGGGTTTTGAGACAGGTCCATTGGCAGTATTAGAGGGTGGGAGAAGCTGGCGGGGTGGGTCCGGTCGTTGTAAACAGCGACTCCTACAGTTCGGTCGGGGCGCCTGCTCAGCGCGGATAGGATCTAAGGGGGGTAGTGTGATCCTTCCACACGCTACACCCTCTCAGTGAGAGTCCGCGCTGCCAGGTGAAAAGAAGCGGTTGATTGGCTGGACGTGTGTCGGAGGAAGCACGTGATAGCCTCCACTCTCCCAGACCGACTGTGGGGGGTAGGTGCGCAGCGACCAGGAAGGGGATTGGGAATTGGCATAACGACTAACATTGGGATGGAGAAAATCGGAGGAAAAAGGAGGGGGAAAAAGATCAACAATTAAAAAAAATTAAAATAAAGAAAAAGCCTCCATAATTTAGTAAATAGTATCCCCATGGCATGGTGTTGAGTTGTAGCCACTAGCCAGCAAGCTATGCTATCAATATTAGCTAAATAATTAGCGTCACATAGCTGGCCTTTTTCTGAAAACCCAAGCACATATTGTTCCATAGCATACGCCTTCAGTTGATCATGACAAATCCTCTCTTACCTTGACGATTAAAAAGCCTCCATAATTTAGTAAATAAAGCTGTTGATGCTATTCAAAATGCTATTGAATCCACATTAGCTAAATAGCTAACCAACTAAATACAATAGACAGTGGTCTCCTGAGGTAACGTTAAATACAACGTTTGCTAGTCGAAATGACTGGACACACACAGGGACAAGTTAAACATCAATCAATTAATTTATTCCAACAGGTAGTTTCAGCTGCATGTGAGCTGCGGTCTTTCTCTCCTCTCTAAACTAATGATGTTACGTTAGCTCGAAAAGCACAGAACCGGCCGACACAAGTTAAGCTGCTAGCAACAGACACTATAACACTTCCGGTCGGGGGTTTTCAAAATAAAACAGGAAAGACATTTATTTTGTACATTTGTGGCATGCACTTATTATCTTCAGACGTTTTTTGTTTTTACGGAAACCTAAAAACGAAACGAAAACGACAAGGCCTTAGTTGTCATCTTGTTGAAATACGTGCACAGCACAGCGATGTATGAAAACAAAGATGGCGGGCGAAGTGAATGAGGCGAATTACACAGTCTCTTTTGCTCTTGCATCTTCCATCACACATAGACACAAAACACACACACTCTCTCTGAATGTCACTCTCTCCCCAGGCTGCACTTAATGAGTTCAGTTCCCCTTCAAACACTCTGGTCTCCCTGGGGAATGTGAGGACAGGGGGAAAGCAGCATCTCTCTCTCTCTCTCTCTCTCTCTCTCTCTCTCTCTCTCTCTCTCTCTCTCTCTCTCTCTCTCTCTCTCTCTCTCTCTCTCTCTCTCTCTCTCTCTCTCTGTCTCTGTCCCCCCCCCTCTCTCTCTGTCTCTCTTTTAAAGAAACACAAATGCTTGGTTAGACTTTTTAGGCAGTTTTTTCTATTTAACACAAACACCACATTGGTCTCCCGGCCCTGGGCAATGTGAGGACACAGGAAGCACCCTTCTCTCTTTCTCTCCCTCTCTCTCTCCCTCTCCCTCTCCCTTCTCTATCTCCCCCTTCTCTGTCTCTTTCTCTCCCTCTCTCTCTCCCTTCTCTATCTCCCCCTTCTTTGTCTCTTTATCTCCCTCTCTCTATCTCCATCTCCCTTATCTCTCTCCCCGCCTCCTCTCTCTCTCTCCCTCTCGCTTCTCTCTCTCCATCTCCCTTCTCTCTTTCTCTATCTCCTTCTCCCTCTCTTTCTCCCCCCACTCTATCTCCCTATCCCTTATCTCTCTCTCTCTCTCCCTATCACTTATCTCTCTCTCTCTCTCCCTCCTCCCTCTCTCTCTCCATCGCACTCACACTCACACTCACACAGGGAGGAGGGCAGCGTTGACAGACTGTAGCAGTTCATGGACAGTGAGATGTGTGTTGGGATGGATGACCTTGACAAGAAAACACACTCACACACACACACACACACACACACACACACACACACACACACACACACACACACACACACACACACACACACACACACACACACACACACACACACAACACACACACACACACACACACACACACACACACACACACACAAACAGTCAAACACACACACACACAGTCAAACACACACACACACCACAAGGGAGTAGGAGTTGGAGGAGGAATGAAGGAAGGGAAGGAGAGAAGCAGGAGGGTAATGAGGAGGAGGAGGGTGGGGGGGAGGAAGAGGATGGTGGGGGGAGGAAGAGGATGGTGGGGGGGAGGAAGAGGAGGAAGAGGATGGTGGGGGGGAGGAAGAGGATGGTGGGGGGGAGGAAGAGGATGGTGGGGGACGTTCCCTTGAGAGGAGAGAGACTGACTAAGCTGTCGAGTTGACGTAGCTGACTGACACTAAGGCCCTGACACCACTGTGTGTGTGTGTGTGTGTGTGTGTGTGTGTGTGTGCATGTGTACAGTGTGTGTGTGTGTGTGAGTGTTTGTGTGCGTCAGTATACGTACATGCAGGGGTGTAAAGTACTTGAGTAATTGTACTTCGTTACAATACTGTTTTTGGGGATTTGTACTTTACTCAAGTATTATTAGGTTTATATACTTTTACTCAATTACATTTCAGGGGGGAAAAAACGTACTTTTTACTCCTTACATTTAAAACGCAGACCTACAAAGTACAAAGTACAAATCTCGCAGGTCCAACCGTTTTAATTAGTATATTTGTTTCTCTGGCCGATTATTCCTGCGGCCGCACTTTATCTTCCAGAGCTTTCTTGTATTTAGGAAATCCCTGAACATGATATTGCATTGTTTGTGATAGATTATTAGTTACTGGGTATTTCAAAGTACCTCATATTTGGTGCCATTTTAAAGCTAACAACTAGGGCTTTCCAATGATATAAAATAAGTGTATGATTATCATCATAATTTTTATTATTATGGTTCATATGTAGTTGCACTTAAACTTGTTGAAATTAAACTTGGAAGATAAAAATGTATTAAATTACACTTTCCTTGCTTAAATCAGATTTATGTATCTTGAATGGAATGTAGACAATCTTGTTGGTAATATAGAACAGCTGACAGATTAGAAATAGCATCTATTGTTCAAAAGTTATTAATTAATTAATGAAACTAGATTTGATCAAAAAAAAAAAAAAATGTATTTACATATTGTGATGATAATTATAAAACGTTCATGTGTGTGTTAAAAATTTTCTTCAAACTTACCCCATTATCTTCATAGAGCCTTGTCTTCCTTCTAGAACCTCGCCCTTCTTGAACGTTTTGTCCTGGGTAGGGGAATGACGGCGCTCTTCCTGGATCTCAGCCGGTGCTGTTAGCATGGGAGCTAGTTCCAGCATCTAGACACTGCCGTCAATTCTAAGTTGATAAAATGAGATATGTTACATATAGGAATATGACCCACTAATGAATACACTAAATACAGCAATGTGGCTTATTTGAAAACACTGCATTTGCGAAATAAATACGACAACTGTGTTGCCGTTAGCCTGCAGCTAGCGCTGAATGTTAGCCAACTCACAGGTAACTCTCCCTGGGGGGAAATTGCTAGTCGCACACGGTAGATTTCAAAACAAGATTTTTGATGGAAAATATGACCAGAATCTCTGTAAAAACATCTCACAAACACTATAGACGGTCATAAAAGTTAACGAATGCTATAAGAAGTTCAACAGATTAGTAAACACAGTACTTACACGGTTGTTTCGAAATGTACAGGCAGGCGCAGAATCCCCGGAGAAAATTCATTGTGCGACCGCTCGCTCTGGAGGAAAGTTTGGAAAACGGGAGCTGCGGTTGACAGGGTTTTTTATAGACTTCTGGTCAGAGCTGCGGATTGATACTTGCTGTGTGTGTGGGGGCCGCTGTTCGTAATATGGCCACAAAAAATTGTGTCCCTCCGCCCAAAAATGAGAAAATAGTGCCGAAAATAAAAAACAGTGCGCCATTGGACGGTACCGCGTTGGATGCTTTAGGAGAGTTAAAAACAGCCAATCAAATCCCCATCAATGGAAACTTAACCCGCCCATACCCATGCTGATTGGTCCTTGTGCAGGACTAGAAAGCGGGGATCTTTGATTAAACACCTGCTATCAGAAGAATATATGTTTTTTTTTTTTTTTTTTTACTTTTTAGTACTTAAGTACTTAGCCAGATAGTCTGACTTTTACTTGAGTACGATTTTGAGACGGTACCCATACTTTCACATACTGTAAGTATCATTTCTGGGTACTTTTTACACCCCTGCGTACATGTAGCCGACACATGTGTCTCAATGCTGGGTTCAACAATTCAGTCACACTCCTATGCAGAGCTGCCTTTATGCCTGTAGATCACAGCCTGCAAAAGGGCTCTGCTCAAAGTGCCTTGTAACAGTACCAAATACAGACACCCCTGACCAAATTAGTTTGGAAGAAAATGCGGTTATAACGTTGAATTGGGTGTAGACAGAGTATCACAAATAACAAATAAATTTAACTTGTCTGAATATTTATGAGTCATGCAGCGATGTCGTAATCAGAAAAGCAAACAGACTATCTTTTCTGCATAAGGAAACCATACCTGTGTGTGTGGTTGCCTTCATCGTTGTTTCCATGGTCACAGTGAATAAACAAGGCTGCACAGATGCCGTGAAATGTAATAATTATTTAACTTTTTTCAACACATTTTTGGTTCTTATTTATAAAAAAAAATACTAAAACGTATGAGGGGAACAATAATATAATATTATTTATTCAATACATTAACATTAAGGGGAAATAATATGGGTAGCTCCCATACCCTTAACACCAACCGCTGAAGTGCCCTTGAGCAAGGCATGTAACCCCCAACTGCTCCAGTGGAGTTGCTCAGTGGCCAACAGGTGTCAGACTGTGGTTGTACTGGGCAGCTCCCAGGTGTCAGACTATGGTTGTACTGGGCAGCTCCCAGGTGTCAGACTGTGGTTGTACTGGGCAGCTCCCAGGTGTCAGACTATGGTTGTACTGGGCAGCTCCCAGGTGTCAGACTGTGGTTGTACTGGGCAGCTCCCAGGTGTCAGACTATGGTTGTACTGGGCAGCTCCCAGGTGTCAGACTGTGGTTGTACTGGGCAGCTCCCAGGTGTCAGACTATGGTTGTACTGGGCAGCTCCCAGGTGTCAGACTATGGTTGTACTGGGCAGCTCCCAGGTGTCAGACTGTGGTTGTACTGGGCAGCTCCCAGGTGTCAGACTGTGGTTGTACTGGGCAGCTCCCAGGTGTCAGACTATGGTTGTACTGGGCAGCTCCCAGGTGTCAGACTGTGGTTGTACTGGGCAGCTCCCAGGTGTCAGACTATGGTTGTACTGGGCAGCTCCCAGGTGTCAGACTATGGTTGTACTGGGCAGCTCCCAGGTGTCAGACTGTGGTTGTACTGGGCAGCTCCCAGGTGTCAGACTGTGGTTGTACTGGGCAGCTCCCAGGTGTCAGACTGTGGTTGTACTGGGCAGCTCCCAGGTGTCAGACTGTGGTTGTACTGGGCAGCTCCCAGGTGTCAGACTGTGGTTGTACTGGGCAGCTCCCAGGTGTTAGACTGTGGTTGTACTGGGCAGCTCCCAGGTGTCAGACTGTGGTTGTACTGGGCAGCTCCCAGGTGTCAGACTGTGGTTGTACTGGGCAGCTCCCAGGTGTCAGACTGTGGTTGTACTGGGCGGCTCCCAGGTGTCAGACTGTGGTTGTACTGGGCGGCTCCCAGGTGTGAATGGAACTGTGTGAATGTGAAGCAGGGCGTAGCTGAAAAAGACCATCGGTGCTCAGCGAACCTACCCTGGGTAAATAAAGGTAAAAAAAAAAAAGATTTAATAAAAAGCTCTGGTTAGTTTACTTTCTCCTTTGGCAGATAATGATTGACAGTGGAACATCGTCAGAGTGCGCAATTCAGTAAAATAATTTGTTTTATAATTCCTAAATTTGGAAAAGCCGTTTTTGTGGGGACGACCTGATTTGGGTCAATCTAATTAGGCTCAGGAGCAGGGGTGTGGCTGCACACCTGTTGTGCATCAAGGACTTGACACATGTAACCCCCCCCCCCAACACACACACACACACGCACGCACGCACACACGCACACACACACACACACACACACACACACACACACACACACACACACACACACACACACACACACACACACACACACACACACACACACACACACACACACACACACACACACACACACACAGAGAGCAGTCAATACTCTGTCTGCTCTCTGCCTTGTAACATCTTGCCACCTCTTCAATAAACATGGTCTGCCCCTGTGTCGGACATCCCTTAAAGGTTGTGTTACAACTAAGGTCAACTGCCACCACAGTTTGGCTACATTCACACCGTAAGCCTTAGCGCTGTGAGGTCACATTGCCCCAAGGTCCTGCTTGCAGCAGTGGAATGAAATTAATTGAGTGTCCAGTAGTGTATTAGACCAGTGTGTACCCCGAGGTTGTTACAACGAACTGACTGAGATGGTGTGAGTGTGTGTGCGTGTGTGCCTGTGTGCATGTGAATGAATGAAAACTTTATTTAACAGATTGCAGAATGGGTACAATACAGTACGGCTCAATACACACAATTGTTAAGGGGATGCAGACCTGAGAAAGACGTTTGTCTTGTTTACATCAGGGTCCCCCATTTTCAATTCATAGTGCCATTTATGACATACAGTACACAACATACATGACATGATGTGTGTGTGCGTGTTGCAGGCAGCTGGGTCTGGACCTGGTGCCCAGGAGGGAGTTCAGCATGGTGGATCCAGACGAACTCAGTGTCACAGAGCTCTACAAACTGGTGAGTGACCTCACTACCCAAGTGATTCATTTTAAATGTACAGAATGAGAGGTGTTTTCAAATAAAAATTGGGTCTCATTCACCAAGGACTTACGGCAAAAAGGGCTTTCTCTTAGGGCCATTTGAGACCTTTTCGGGCCGATTTTGGGATTCACCAACCGTCCCAATAAAACATATATAATTAATATTATATTATAATATATTGTCTATATTCATGTCTTGCCCGAAAAGGTCTCAAAGGGCCCTAAGAGAAAGCCCTTTTTGTCGTAAGTCCGTTGGAGAATGAGACCCAATAAAAGTTAGAGAAAATATACTGTCTTTTTATTTTTTGTATTTTATTTAATTTAATTTTAATTTTAGACTTGGTGGAAAGTCAACCATCAAGGGGAAAATCAACTAGCTTTTAGGAGTGGCCAAGCTGCCGAGACACAAAACAGGGCAGTGGGGCGACAGTGGCTCAGGATGTAGAGCGGTCGCCTGGTAATCGGAAGGTTTTTGGTTCGATTCTCGGCTCCTCCTCCCGCTGCGTGTCGAAGAAGTGTCCTTGAGCAAGGCACTTAACCCAATGAGCAGCTTGGCACCTTGCACGGTCGCCTCTCCGCCGTTGGTGTGTGAATGTGTGAGTGAGCGGGTGAATGTGACGCATAAGTTGTAAAGCGCTTTGGATAAAAGCTGATTTAAAAATGCAGCCAAAATTTACCATCAGAAGACATTTGTTTCATGTCCCTCACAACAACAGACGTTTGAGCAGAGTGCTGTTCCATCATCGGGCCACTTGGTCCAGTGCTGCTCCTCCTCCTCCTCCTCCTCCTCCCTCTCCACACCCCCACACGCCACTGTTACCGTGGCAACCACATCTCTCCTCTTGACACTTATCGCAGGGAAGAGAGGAGGGCTGTCTTACACACACGCATATGACCACACACACTCACTCACTCACTCACACACGCCATGCGGCGCACAAACATACACTAAGACACATACACACGTGGAGGAGGATTATACACACAAACAGCCCCCCCCCCCCCCCCCCCCCAGTGGTAATTGAAGCTCTTAATCCGTGTTTCTTTTGTCTCCTCACAACAAAAGGAGTCATTGGGGGGGGAAGAGTCCCATGAAGACGCATGTTGAATAGTACAACATACAGTACATGTTTAATAGTACATGATGCAGTACAAAAGTAATCTGTAAAATAATACAGTTAATATATTTTTTTTCAACGATTCTTTAACCCTGCCACATAAGACAGCGGTGATAGATTGCTTGGCTCTGAACAGGGCATAACACAACAACAGCTCAGCGTAGATTCAGTTATTCCCTCGTGGTGGCGGGGGGGGGGGGGGGGCGCCAGGACCGGGGGAGATGGAGCGGCCCGTTGGGGTGGCATTCCCCTCGCCGTACATGGCGGTGTGAGTAGTGCGCGGGCTGTTTGTGTTTTCCTTCGGTCATGACATGCTTTATCGTGGGGGGGGGGTGTGTGTCTTGGATGGGGATCTGGTAGGGATTGATGTGTGGGGAGTTTGGGGGACTGGCTGTTCCGGGAGGGGGGGGGGGGGGTTCACATGCCTTCGAACAACATTGCACTATTGTACTTATTTTATGCCTATTCTTAAGTCTGCACTGTTACGTCGCACTACTTTTATGGTCTTTTATACCTATTCTTATGTCTGCAATTTATGCATTGTTTTTTATTCTGTCAATTTGTGTGCTGATGTTATGCCTATGTTCATTTTATACTAATTGCTGTGGGACACTCTGGACTGCGGTCCATGTGTGAAAAGTGCTATATAGATAGCTATTCATATTTATTATTATTATTATTATTATATTGTAAAAATGTATGCATTGAAATGTCTGTAAAGTCGCGACGACATTGAAAATGAGGGTGACCTCAATTGTCTTTTCGAGAATAAATAAAGGTTGATGATCTTACAGACGCTTCACATGAATAAATAAAGATTGGAATGAATGCATCACTGCAGGGATTGTGTAACGTTACAAAGACACACACGGACATGCACTACCAGTAAATCTCTCTCTCTCTCTCTCTCTCTCTCTCTCTCTCTCTCTCTCTCTCACACACCCCTTCTTTCACATCACATCACTTACAAAGAGAGATACAAAAGGAGGCTTAAAAGTGATGCAGCAGCAAGAGATGAAGGGTGTGTTTGAAGGAGGTATGTAGTAAGGATGGGCATTTGAAGACATATCGATATTCAAACATTCTATACCAAAAATATTACTTAATTGGTTTACCAAACTACCCCAAAATACAAATAAATAAATGTACCTGGGTGTTACTTGTCTTCACTAAATAGACAATCCTAATTGTGACTGTTAAATAAATAAGGAAACTTAAGTTTATTGAACATGAAGGAAATAAAAACTCAATCGATAGGCTGAATCAGTGCAGTTGACACAAACAAAACCATCAGCTATGGTCGGACACCTACGTACATTTTTAATCTGTATTACAGTATGTAAGGAAGACATCTGTGGCTCGGGTTTGATGGCGGGATATTTAGGTTGCTGCTGATTCATGCTGACCTTCTGGAAAAGATGTGAGAGACAAGACACACACAGATAGACGAGACACACACACATATACACAAGACACACACACATATACACAAGACACACACATATAGACAAGACACACACAGATAGACAAGACACACACACATATACACAAGACACACACACATATACACAAGACACACACATATAGACAAGACACACACAGATAGACAAGACACACACATATATATACAAGACACACACAGATAGACCAAGACACACACAGATAGACTAAGACACACACAGATAGACCAAGACACACACATATAGACAAGACACACACAGATAGACCAAGACACACACAGATAGACCAAGACACACACATATAGACGAGACACACACAGATAGACCAAGACACACACAGATAGACTAAGACACACACAGATAGACCAAGACACACACATATAGACAAGACACACACAGATAGACCAAGACACACACAGATACACAAGACACACACAGATACACAAGACACACACAGATAGACAAGACACACACAGATACACAAGACACACACAGATAGACAAGACACACACAGATAGACGAGACACACACAGATACACAAGACACACACAGATAGACGAGACACACACAGATACACAAGACACACACAGATAGACGAGACACACACATATAGACAAGACACACACAGATACACAAGACACACACATATAGACAAGACACACACAGATACACAAGACACACACAGATAGACAAGACACACACATATATATACACACACAGATACACAAGACACACACAGATACACAAGACACACACAGATACACAAGACACACACAGATACACAAGACACACACAGATAGACAAGACACACACATATATATATACACACACACAGATACACAAGACACACACAGATAGACAAGACACACACAACAACACACACAACACGCACAGATAGACTAAGACACACAAAGATAGACAAGACACACACAGATACACAAGACACACACAGATACACAAGACACACACAGATACACAAGACACACACAGATACACAAGACACACACAGATACACAAGACACACACAGATACACAAGACACACACAGATACACAAGACACACACATATAGACAATACACACACAGATACACAAGACACACACACATATAGACAAGACACACACAACACACACATATAGACAAGACACACACAACACACACACACACAGAGACTAAGGCTACGTTTAGACGGAGAGAGTCTGAACAGAAACCGCAAAAGTCGTCTTGCGGTCTCACTTTTAATTTTGCGTTTAGACTAGCGTTTTGGGATGGAATTCTGCATGCATACGAGGCTGTAACGACTCGAGACGACGGAGCCCCGCTGTCACACGATTGGCGCATATGTCACATGACGTGCTGTGAAGACCTGCCCTACTCTGCCTCTGATTCGCAGACTGTGGGTGGGGAATGTGATTGGACCAAAGCAGAGTCACTCACAGACAGTGGGTCCAGTACTAATAGTTGTGATAGCCGCGGGACAGATTCTTGTATTTAAAAGTACTGCCAATGTAGCCTTCAGGTGATCGCCATGGATAGAATCAGACATGCTTTGTTTACGCTTCTAGGCTACTGGCGCATGCCTGTGATGTAAGCAGTACGCGCGACGAGAGCCTTGACAACCCTTTCGTCATCGTTTTATGCGGTTTGACAGTTTAGATGAGAGCGCAAAGTTTTATCGTTTCTAGGAATTCCACCCTGGAAGGTGGTCTCACTTTTTTACGGTTTCACCCCATAAAAACGCTGTTTCCGTATAAACGAAAGGCACATCCGAAAAAATATTTTTGCGGATTCACCTGCTAGCGTTTCCGTCTAAACAGGGCGTAAGACACACACAGATAGACGAGACACACACTGACAGACAAGACACACACACATATATATACAGGACACACACACCACATACATATAGACAAGACACACACAACACACACAGATATACAAGACACACACATATAGACGAGACACACACATATAGACGAGACACACACATATATACGAGACACACACATATAGACAAGACACACACAGAGAGACAAGACACACACAGATATACAAGACACACACATATAGACGAGACACACACATATAGACAAGACACACACAGATAGACAAGACACACACAGAGAGACAAGACACACACAGATATACAAGACACACACATATAGACGAGACACACACATATAGACGAGACACACACAGATACACAAGACACACACAGATAGACGAGACACACACAGATACACAAGACACACACAGATAGACGAGACACACACATATAGACAAGACACACACAGATACACAAGACACACACATATAGACAAGACACACACAGATACACAAGACACACACAGATAGACAAGACACACACATATATATACACACACAGATACACAAGACACACACAGATACACAAGACACACACAGATACACAAGACACACACAGATACACAAGACACACACAGATAGACAAGACACACACACATATATATACACACACACAGATACACAAGACACACACAGATAGACAAGACACACACAACAACACACACAACACGCACAGATAGACTAAGACACACAAAGATAGACAAGACACACACAGATACACAAGACACACACAGATACACAAGACACACACAGATACACAAGACACACACAGATACACAAGACACACACAGATACACAAGACACACACAGATACACAAGACACACACATATAGACAATACACACACAGATACACAAGACACACACACATATAGACAAGACACACACAACACACACATATAGACAAGACACACACAACACACACACACACAGAGACTAAGGCTACGTTTAGACGGAGAGAGTCTGAACAGAAACCGCAAAAGTCGTCTTGCGGTCTCACTTTTAATTTTGCGTTTAGACTAGCGTTTTGGGATGGAATTCTGCATGCATACGAGGCTGTAACGACTCGAGACGACGGAGCCCCGCTGTCACACGATTGGCGCATATGTCACATGACGTGCTGTGAAGACCTGCCCTACTCTGCCTCTGATTCGCAGACTGTGGGTGGGGAATGTGATTGGACCAAAGCAGAGTCACTCACAGACAGTGGGTCCAGTACTAATAGTTGTGATAGCCGCGGGACAGATTCTTGTATTTAAAAGTACTGCCAATGTAGCCTTCAGGTGATCGCCATGGATAGAATCAGACATGCTTTGTTTACGCTTCTAGGCTACTGGCGCATGCCTGTGATGTAAGCAGTACGCGCGACGAGAGCCTTGACAACCCTTTCGTCATCGTTTTATGCGGTTTGACAGTTTAGATGAGAGCGCAAAGTTTTATCGTTTCTAGGAATTCCACCCTGGAAGGTGGTCTCACTTTTTTACGGTTTCACCCCATAAAAACGCTGTTTCCGTATAAACGAAAGGCACATCCGAAAAAATATTTTTGCGGATTCACCTGCTAGCGTTTCCGTCTAAACAGGGCGTAAGACACACACAGATAGACGAGACACACACTGACAGACAAGACACACACACATATATATACAGGACACACACACCACATACATATAGACAAGACACACACAACACACACAGATATACAAGACACACACATATAGACGAGACACACACATATAGACGAGACACACACATATATACGAGACACACACATATAGACAAGACACACACAGAGAGACAAGACACACACAGATATACAAGACACACACATATAGACGAGACACACACATATAGACAAGACACACACAGATAGACAAGACACACACAGAGAGACAAGACACACACAGATATACAAGACACACACATATAGACGAGACACACACATATAGACGAGACACACACATATAGACGAGACACACACATATAGACGAGACACACACATATATACGAGACACACACATATAGACGAGACACACACATATAGACGAGACACACACATATATACGAGACACACACATATAGACGAGACACACACATATAGACAAGACACACACAGAGAGACAAGACACACACAGATATACAAGACACACACATATAGACGAGACACACACATATAGACAAGACACACACAGAGAGACAAGACACACACAGATATACAAGACACACACATATAGACGAGACACACACATATAGACGAGACACACACATATATACGAGACACACACATATAGACGAGACACACACATATAGACGAGACACACACATATAGACGAGACACACACATATAGATGAGACACACACATATAGACGAGATACACACAGAGAGACAAGACACACACAGATATACAAGACACACACATATAGACGAGACACACACATATAGACGAGACACACACAGAGAGACAAGACACACACAGATATACAAAACACACAGAGACAAGACACACACACACACACACACACACACACACACACAGCATGTCGTGCGGTAGCCGTCGTCCTCGTGTCCTTCATGTCCTCTGTGTACTCGTGCTGAAAGCCGTCATACAGCCACAGCGCTCCACAGGACTCCAGTAAATAACACCCTGGACACACTGTAAGCCCTGGAACACCACCATAGCTTATTACAGTCAAACCAATGTAACGGTAATGAAACGGCATTTCATTCCAAAATAGCTTTTCGTATTGTGGTTTTGGTTAAAATGTTATTGTCTCATATTAATTGATCACTATAATAGCCTATAGGCTATCTGATTTATATCCCATACTATTTTACAAAAAAAAGTAGATTTTCTTTTCCAATATGAAAAGGTTGTACTATGCCTAGTCATTGTCAGTCAAACTCTGTTTCATAAGTAAATGAAAGGTTCATAACCTAATGTTCAATCTTCAATAGGATTATGTATAAAACATGTTTTTACTAGAGCCTCTAAAATATCCAATAATGCGCAGTAATAATCATAATCCTCAGTGAGTTTTCCTCGCATAAGATGTAATCTTTTTTAGGAGAGGGTGTCCGGTGGGCATATATATATTATTTTAGTATAATGGAGCTTAAATCCTTCTACAGTAAGTCTACCACACTAGGCCTTCTGCACCATTGCATTCATTTTTGGGGAGACACAAAATAATCCTATTTAGACTAAAAAACAGACCCAGTCGAGGACAAACCAATTGATGTGTTAGTGCAGTGTTCAGTGGCGTGTCACGTGTTCAGTACTGTATTCAGTGATGTGTTCAGTAATGTGTTCAGTACTCTGTTCAGTGCTGTCTTCAGTGCTGTCTTCAGTGTTGTCTTCAGTGTTGTCTTCAGTGATGTCTTCAGTCCTGTCTTCAGTGCTGTCTTCAGTGCTGTCTTCAGTGTTGTCTTCAGTGCTGTCTTCAGTGTTGTCTTCAGTGCTGTCTTCAGTCCTGTCTTCAGTGATGTCTTCAGTGCTGTCTTCAGTGCTGTCTTCAGTGCTGTCTTCAGTGTTGTCTTCAGTGCTGTCTTCAGTGCTGTCTTCAGTGCTGTCTTCAGTGTTGTCTTCAGTGTTGTCTTCAGTGCTGTCTTCAGTGTTGTCTTCAGTGCTGTCTTCAGTGTTGTCTTCAGTGTTGTCTTCAGTGTTGTCTTCAGTGTTGTCTTCAGTGTTGTCTTCAGTGCTGTCTTCAGTGCTGTCTTCAGTGCTGTCTTCAGTGCTGTCTTCAGTGCTGTCTTCAGTGCTGTCTTCAGTGTTGTCTTCAGTGTTGTCTTCAGTGTTGTCTACAGTGCTGTCTGTCTTCAGTGCTGTCTGTCTTCAGTGTTGTCTTCAGTGTTGTCTTCAGTGTTGTCTTCAGTGTTGTCTTCAGTGTTGTCTTCAGTGTTGTCTTCAGTGCTGTCTTCAGTGTTGTCTTCAGTGCTGTCTTCAGTCCTGTCTTCAGTGTTGTCTTCAGTGTTGTCTTCAGTGTTGTCTTCAGTGCTGTCTTCAGTGTTGTCTTCAGTGTTGTCTTCAGTGTTGTCTTCAGTGCTGTCTTCAGTGCTGTCTTCAGTGCTGTCTTCAGTGTTGTCTTCAGTCCTGTCTTCAGTGTTGTCTTCAGTGTTGTCTTCAGTGTTGTCTTCAGTGCTGTCTTCAGTGTTGTCTTCAGTGATGTCTTCAGTTCTGTCTTCAGTGCTGTCTTCAGTGTTGTCTTCAGTGTTGTCTTCAGTGTTGTCTTCAGTGCTGTCTTCAGTGCTGTCTTCAGTGCTGTCTTCAGTGTTGTCTTCAGTGTTGTCTTCAGTCCTGTCTTCAGTGTTGTCTTCAGTGCTGTCTTCAGTGTTGTCTTCAGTGCTGTCTTCAGTGCCGTCTTCAGTGCTGTCTTCAGTGTTGTCTTCAGTGCTGCACTGCTCTTCTCCTCCATCTCTTATCCCGTCGCTCTACCTCCATTATTTCTTGTCCTATACGTCTTCCACTCTTCTCTTTCTCTCGCTCTTTGTCTCTGTTTATTTTTTTTGGCTTCCTTTTCCTATTCCTTCATCCTCCTCCTCCTCTCCTCCTCCTCCTCTCCTTCCTTCCTACGGCAGTGAGTGCTGGGCAGCACTTGGCAGGCGCTCCACTAGCCATCTGGTGCTGTGCGTGCGCGTGTGTGTGTGTGTGTGTGTGTGTGTGTGGTTGTGCGTGTGTGTGTGTGTGTGTGTGTGTGTGTGTGTGTGTGTGTGTGTGTGTGTGTGTGTGTGTGTGTGTGTGTGTGTGTGTGTGTGTGTGTGTGTGTGTGTGTGTGTGTGTGTGTGTGTGTGTGTGTGTTGTGCGTGTGTGTGTGTGTGTGTGTGTGTGTGTGTGTGTGTGTGTGTGTGTGTGTGTGTGTGTGTGTGTGTGTGTGTGTGTGCACGAGCACATGCTTGAGAGCCCCTGAATGTGTCTTGTGTTTTTCTGTGGTGTGTGTCTGTCTGTGTGTGTGTGTGATAGTGTATATTTGTGCACACTCACAGGTGTGTGTGTGTTCATATGTCCAGTTGTGATTTTGTGCGTGCGCGTGCATGTGTGTGTGTGTGTGTGTGTGTGTGTGTGTGTGTGTGTGTGTGTGTGTGTGTGTGTGTGTGTGTGTGTGTGTGTGTGTGTGTGTGTGTGTGTGTGTGTGTGTGTGTGTGTGTGTGTGTGTGTGTGTGTGTGTGTGTGTGTGTGTGTGTGTGTGTGTGTGTGTGTGTGTGTGTGTGTGTGTGTGTGTGTGTGTGTGTGTGTGTGTGTGTGTGTGTGTGTGTGTGTGTGTGTGTCTCTCCTGCCACGAGGCTCAGTTAACCAGCAGCTCTTGTCATCTTTGGTCATTGACAGCAGATTAGTACAGATCTCTCTGTTTAAACACAGCGGTGATGTGTGAGCTGATCTGTGGGTACAGTAAGCTACTTAAACAAGCGAACCCATACAAAGCTGGGCACTGTGTGTGTATCAGGCTGGCATAGAGATATGAGAGTCCATAGATGCTGTCGTGTGTAAACCTTTAATTTCCAAAAAGGTCACCTTTTCATGAATTAAAGCTACAGTCTGGAATTTTATTTGGCTGCTGTTGGATAAGTAGATGGAAAATATTATTGTTAGAACTGTGTGTGTGTGTGTGTGTGTGTGTGTGTGTGTGTGTGTGTGTGTGTGTGTGTGTGTGTGTGTGTGTGTGTGTGTGTGTGTGTGTGTGTGTGTGTGTGTGTGTGTACTGTAGGTGTATTCTGTATCTCTGTATGCATGTGCCTGATTGAATGTTTGAATTCATGTGTATGTAATTTGTAAGTGTGTGTGTGTGTGTGTAGGGTTTCCGTTGTCCGGTAATTACCGTTTTTTGACCGGCAAAATCTGTTGAAGTCCGACATATTTAAATCTCTCCGGTCATAATGTCCGGTGAAAATAATTCCCTCTAAGCACAATTTGAATTGTATTAAAATAGTTACATTTGTTTCATTGTTGCTTCACCAAGCAGGTCTAATAATGACAACGATGTGTGTTCTATTATGATATGTGTGTAGTGTTCTGATAACGACTATTGGTGAAGCGATGTCGAGATTCATTTGGGTTAGGCAGCGGGAGCTAGATTTGCGAGAAGCATGCAACTGCAGAGCCGCAGAGCTGACAGTTGTGCGCGCACAGTGCAATACTCCAATTCAGCCATTGGCAATTCAGCTGTTGGGTGGGTGGCGCTGCTGAGCGGTCCCCAGACTGGACCTGAGAGCGCCGCTGGCTCTGCGGCTCTGCAGTTGCATACTATTGGTATGTTCTTCGTTGGGACTGGGAGGCGGAGATATAATAGTCATCACGCAACGTTTATATTTCACGATAATGTTGCCGTCTCTCTCTGCCAAATTTCTCAGTTATTCGCTTGATATAATTAATACAAATGTCCAATATAACGGAATTCGTTAGCTCATAAAAATGTGATTATAACACACTGCTGTATTTAATGTCGGGCCGACTGCCCAGAGACACTTATTTGATTTAAAGTCAGCAGCAGCACGGAGTCTCGGGACTTATTTGATTTGGAATATAATGACTGTATACGCAAAAGTAGCCTAGTTTTAAGTTAAAATATTATAAATCTACATGCCTTGAGGATGTCATTCTTTATATAGCCTGCCTATCAATTGTTTTTAAGCTCAATAAACTCTGACCGGAATTGATCCCATTTGTCCGGTAGATTGAAATCTTGCAGGACACGGAGACCGGCAACAATTTTGTGTGTGTCGTATTACAGCTATGTGTGTGTATGCACCTCTCTCTGATGTGTGTGTGTGTGCGTGTGTATATGTGTGTGTGTGCCTCAGCCTCGATGCTGACAGTATAACGTATGACGTGAGACAAATTAGATGTGTTGCAGCATAATGGAAGCGTGTGCCGTGGATGCACATTGCCGCTCATATTAACGAGAATTCTCACCACCTAGCAGGGGAAATATGCACAGCTTTCACCAAGGCTTGATTAGTAAGTCTTGTCAGGCACAGGGGTGAAGAAGTGAACATGTACAAATGCAAATCCGCAGCGTGTGGAAAAGTATTTTCAACTTTCAAACTTGGGCGAACATTAATTGGTGTTTCACTGAGCTGACGCCTCTGTGCCAGGGACGCAGTGGTGCCACCATGCCCACTAGCTTTGGTGATTCTGTGTCCTAAACCTTCAGTGTCGTACCAAGAGCCAATCTCATCCATTGGACACAAAACATTTTGGGATATAACAAGATATAAGATATGATGCTATAATAGATTGAGATATGAGGCTATAAAATATTGAGATATGAGGCTATAATATATTGAGATATGAGGTTATAATATATTGAGATATGAGGTTATAATATATTGAGATATGAGGTTATAATAGATTGAGATATGAGGTTATAATAGATTGAGATATGAGGATATAATATATTGAGATATGAGGCTATAATATATTGAGATATGAGGATATAATATATTGAGATATGAGGTTATAATAGATTGAGATATGAGGCTATAATGGATTGAGATATGAGGTTATAATATATTGAGATATGAGGTTATAATAGATTGAGATATGAGGCTATAATAGATTGAGATATGAGGTTATAATATATTGAGATATGCGGTTATAATATATTGAGATATGAGGTTATAATAGATTGAGATATGAGGCTATAATATATTGAGATATGAGGTTATAATATATTGAGATATGAGGTTATAATATATTGAGATATGAGGCTATAATATATTGAGATATGAGGATATAACAGATTGAGATATGAGGATATAATAGATTGAAATATGAGGATATCATAGATTGTGTTATGGTTTGTAACCGACCCCAATTGCACAACACAAGACAGGTATGAGAGTAAGCCAAGAAATGGGCATTTATTGAAAACAACAGAAAACGGCACTGTCCCTTTAAGGGAGAACACAAATTACAGGAAAACAAGAATTGGGAAAATAGGCACAGTGCCTTTAAGAGGCGAGCTGGCTAAGGGGAAGGCTAAGGGAAAGGCTAACGGACAGGGCCAGGGCAAGGGAACAGGGCAGGAACAGGGAGGACTAGGAAGACTGGACAGGGATGACTAGGAGGACTAGGAGGACTGGACAGGGAGGACTAGGAGGACTGGACAAGGAGGACTAGGAGGACTAGAATGACTGGACAGGGATGACTAGGAGGACTAGGAGGACTGGACAGGGAGGACTAGGAGGACTGGACAAGGAGGACTAGGAGGACTAGAAGGACTGGACAGGGAGGACTAGGAGGACTAGAGAGGGGAAACAGGGACAAAGGCCCGCGGAGGCGGGCTGGGGACAGGGGGAGAAACAGGGACAGAGACCCGCGGAGGCGGGCTGGGGACAGGGACATAGAAAACAGGGTTAAGGCCTTGGACTGGGCGAGGGACTGGGGCACTGGAGGGGAACAGGGACAGAGGCCCGCGGAGGCGGGCTGGAGACAGGGACAGAGAGAAACAGGGTTAAGGCCTTGGACAGGGCGAGGGCTGGAGCTGCTTACAGGGAGGAGTAGGAGGGCGCAGGCTAGACGTCTGGAGGAGAGCGCGCCGGCTCGGAGAGCGCATCTGGCGCGGAGGTCTGAGTGGTGCGCGTCTGCTTGGAGTACGCGCCGGTACGGAGAGCGCATCTGGCGCGGAGAGCGCATCTGGCGCGGAGGTCTGAGTGGTGCGCGTCTGCTTGGAGTACGCGCCGGTACGGAGAGCGCATCTGGCGCTGAGGTCTGAGTGGTGCACGTCTGCTTGGAGTACGCGCCGGTACGGAGAGCGCATCTGGCGCGGAGGTCTGAGTGGTGCGCGTCTGCTTGGAGTACGCGCCGGTACGGAGAGCGCATCTGGCGCGGAGGTCTGAGTGGTGCGCGTCTGCTTGGAGTACGCGCCGGTACGGAGAGCGCATCTGGCGCGGAGTCTGGATGCGCGTCTGGATGCGCGTCTGGATGCGCGTCTGGATGCGCGTCTGGAGTGAAGAGCGCGTCTGGCTCGGAGGTCTGGAGTGGAACACTGGAATACCTCCCGTAGAGGATTAGAGAGCACAGTACAGTGTCTCCCTCCAGGCAAACGGCGACAGGTGGCGAAGGCTTGAGCGCATCTCACGTCGGAGATGAAACAGCATAACAGACAGAAACAGAAACTCCCATAGGAGCCTACAGATTCAGAATCCTCCCGTAGGAGTTTGCTGATAGAGATATGATACGGAACGACCCGACCAGGACTGAGGGGAAGAGCGAGGTATTTAAAGCCCACAGGGGCGCTAATTAGAATACACATCAGGTGCGTGATGGTAATTGATACTCGAACTAGAAGTGTGAGTTCGGCACGGACCAATCAAACACATAATGACAGGTAGTCCAAGGGTGTGGGCTGCTGAAGAGCAGACGAGGGTAAAAGAATGCGAGGGTGGGGGCTGGAGAGGTGAGGAGAAAGGGAATTAAAGGTCCAGGGAAGAGGCGAACCTCACAGTACTCCCCCCTCCACGGGAGCCACCGGGCGACCCAAAAATACAGACAGAGTGGCAGGGGACAAAACAAGGCAACAAACAAAAAGTACTGGGCCATGCTAGCAGGGGAAGCTACAACAAAAGTGGGGCTAGCAAAGGAACAGGGTAGCTGAGGGGTAACAAGGGTAGCTGAGGGGTAACTAGGGTAGCTGAGGGGTAACTAGGGTAGCTGAGGGGTAACTAGGGTAGCTGAGGGGTAAGTAGGGTAGCTGAGGGGTAACTAGAGGAGCTGAGGGGTAACTAGGGTAGCTGAGGGGTAACTAGAGGAGCTGAGGGGTAACTAGAGGAGCTGAGGGGTAACTAGAGGAGCTGAGGGGTAACTAGAGGAGCTGAGGGGTAACTAGAGGAGCTGAGGGGTAACTGCCAGGGCACTGATAGCTACAGGGCCTATGCTAGCTGTAATGCAACATTAACATAGAGGCTGCGCAGGCTGCCGGAGCTAGGCTAGCAGACAGGGCTGGACCAGCATGAGAGAAACAAGCTAGCTGGAAGGACAGTCCTAGCTGTGGGGAACTGACCTTGCTAGCTGAAGGGGCAGTCCTAGCAGTGGGGAAAACTGACCTTGCTAGCTGAAAGGGTAGTCCTAGCAGTGGGGAAAACTGACCTTGCTAGCTGAAGGGGCAGTCCTAGCAGTGGGGAAACTGACCTTGCTAGCTGAAGGGGCAGTCCTAGCTTTGGGAGAAAACTGACCTTGCTAGCTGAAAGGGCAGTCCTAGCAGTGGGGAAAACTGACCTTGCTAGCTGAAGGGGCAGTCCTAGCAGTGGGAGAAAACTGACCTTGCTAGCTGAAAGGGCAGTCCTAGCAGTGGGGAAAACTGACCTTGCTAGCTGAAAGGGCAGTCCTAGCAGTGGGGAAAACTGACCTTGCTAGCTGAAGGAGTAGTCCTAGCAGTGGGAAGGCTACACAAAAAGTGGAGGCCATGCAGAGGGACCGGGTTAGCTGCCTGGGCATGGCTAGCTACAGGGCCTATGCTAGCTGCAAGGGCTGCATTAACATAGAGGCTGTGCTAGCAGCCGGGGCTAAGCTAGCAGACTGGGGCCATGTTGGTAGTAGAGGCCTAACAAGCTGCAGGGGAGCTAACGAGGCTAACAGGGAAGCAAACAGGGGAGTCAACAGGCTAAGAGGGGAGCTAACAGGGAAGCTAACAGGGGAGTTAACAGGGGAGACTAACAGGGGAAACTAACAAAGGCTAACAGGGGAGACTAACAGGGAAGCTAACAGGGGAGCTAACAGGGGAACTAACAAGCTAACAGGGGAGCTAACAAAGGCTAACAGGGGAGACTAACAGGCTAACAGGGGAGCTAACAGGGAAGCTAACAGGGGAGCAAACAAAGGCTAACAGGGGAGCTCAACAGGGGAACTAACAAGGGCTAACTAGAGGGAACAAAAAAAAAGGCAAACTCAACATACACTGTCTGTACTGGCTGGGGTCGTCGACTGGTCGGGTCGTACTGTTATGGTTTGTAACCGACCCCAATCGCACAACACAAGACAGGTATGAGAGTAAGCCAAGAAATGGGCATTTATTGAAAACAACATAAAACGGCACTGTCCCTTTAAGGGAGAACACAAATTACAGGAAAACAAGAATTGGGAAAATAGGCACAGTGCCTTTAAGAGGCGAGCTGGCTAAGGGGAAGGCTAAGGGAAAGGCTAACGGACAGGGCCAGGGCAAGGGAACAGGGCAGGAACAGGGAGGACTAGGAAGACTGGACAGGGATGACTAGGAGGAACTAGGAGGACTGGACAGGGAGGACTAGGAGGACTGGACAAGGAGGACTAGGAGGACTAGAAGGACTGGACAGGGATGACTAGGAGGACTAGGAGGACTGGACAGGGAGGACTAGGAGGACTGGACAAGGAGGACTAGGAGGACTAGAAGGACTGGACAGGGAGGACTAGGAGGACTAGAGAGGGGAAACAGGGACAAATGCCCGCGGAGGCGGGCTGGGGACAGGGGGAGAAACAGGGACAGAAACCCGCGGAGGCGGGCTGGGGACAGGGACATAGAAAACAGGGTTAAGGCCTTGGACTGGGCGAGGGACTGGGGCACTGGAGGGGAACAGGGACAGAGGCCCGCGGAGGCGGGCTGGAGACAGGGGGAGAAACAGGGACAGAGACCCGCGGAGGCGGGCTGGGGACAGGGACATAGAAAACAGGGTTAAGGCCATGGACAGGGCGAGGGCTGGAGCTGCTTACAGGGAGGAGTAGGAGGGCGCAGGCTAGACGTCTGGAGGAGAGCGCGCCGGCTCGGAGAGCGCATCTGGCGCGGAGGTCTGAGTGGTGCGCGTCTGCTTGGAGTACGCGCCGGTACGGAGAGCGCATCTGGCGCGGAGGTCTGAGTGGTGCGCGTCTGCTTGGAGTACGCGCCGGTACGGAGAGCGCATCTGGCGCGGAGGTCTGAGTGGTGCGCGTCTGCTTGGAGTACGCGCCGGTACGGAGAGCGCATCTGGCGCGGAGGTCTGAGTGGTGCGCGTCTGCTTGGAGTACGCGCCGGTATGGAGAGCGCATCTGGCGCGGAGTCTGGATGCGCGTCTGGATGCGCGTCTGGAGTGCGTCTGGATGCGCGTCTGGATGCGCGTCTGGAGTGAAGAGCGCGTCTGGCTCGGAGGTCTGGAGTGGAACACTGGAATACCTCCCGTAGAGGATTAGAGAGCACAGTACAGTGTCTCCCTCCAGGCAAACGGCGACAGGTGGCGAAGGCTTGAGCGCATCTCACGCCGGAGATGAAACAGCATAACAGACAGAAACAGAAACTCCCGTAGGAGCCTACAGATTGAGAATCCTCCCGTAGGAGTTTGCTGATAGAGATATGATACGGAACGACCGACCAGGACTGAGGGGAAGAGCGAGGTATTTAAAGCCCACAGGGGCGCTAATTAGAATACACATCAGGTGCGTGATGGTAATTGATACTCGAACTAGAAGTGTGAGTTCGGCACGGACCAATCAAACACATAATGACAGGTAGTCCAAGGGTGTGGGCTGCTGAAGAGCAGACGAGGGTAAAAGAACGCGAGGTGGGGGCTGGAGAGGTGAGGAGAAAGGGAAATAAAGGTCCAGGGAAGAGGCGAACCTCACAGATTGAAATATGAGGATATCATAGATTGAGATATTAGGTCATAATAATTATTGAGATATGAGGCTATGATAGATTGAGATATGAGGTCATAATAATTATTGAGATATGAGGCTATGATAGATTGAGATATGAGGCTATGATAGATTGAGATATTAGGCTATAATGGATTGAGATATGAGGCTATGATAGATTGTTCTCCATTAGAGATATCTAAAGTGCTGCTAACATGCATTTTAAATGCAGCAAATCCAGTCACTTTGTTACACGTTTCTTTGTATCATATTTTAGTGTTGGGGAAATACTCAGATACCTTATTTTAGCCTGGTATCAGATCAATATCAATAATTAAGTAAGTAATTAAATACATTTGAAGTATCAGTATGCACAGACTACTTTAAATCAGATGTGTATTTTTCAGTATGTGGTGTCAAACTGTGGAATTCTCAACAGAATGATTTAAGAGTTGTTTAAGAGAGTTTCAGTCAAGAACATTTATTATAATTGGACTTTATGAAGTTGAGGGGCCACACGTTTCCGTATGACTCTTTTTCTAATGTTATTGTACGTATTGACTGTTGCATAATTGTAATTGACAGACCTTCTATTTCTATTGTTTATTTATGTTTTAAGTAAGGGGCAGGCAAGATTTTCTCCTCCTGCTCTTTTTTTTGCCCATGGAATGTACAAATTGAGAGGTGCTTTGATTATGAAACACGTTTTAAATTATTTCATGGAAATGTGCATTACCATGAATGAAACAAATAAAAATGGAAATGAAATTAAATGAAATATCCAGTACCAGTATCTGTATTGGTGCCTCTCCTCTCCTCCTCCTCTCCTCTCCCTGCTCTTTACTGCTCCAAACCCGCTCTCCACTCCTCTCCTCTCCTCTCCTCTCCTCTCCTCTCCTCTCCTCTCCTCTCCTCTCCTCTCCTCCTCTCCTCTCCTCTCCTCCCCTCTCCTCTCCTCTCCTCTCCTCTCCTCTCCTC
>NC_140179.1:98832857-98855357 GCF_963971535.1 Notolepis coatsorum
AGATAGAGAGAGAGAGAGGGAGAAAGATAGATTACACAGAGAGAGATATACTGTATATAAAAGAAAATAACTAACACCACTGCAGCTGAGAGAGAGGGTGTGGGGTGAACGTAGGGATGAGAGAGAGAGGACAGGAGGCGTCTATGCCAAATACAACGCAGTTCGGTTTTTCCGGGTTCCTCTGATTGGCCACTAAGCCCACGTGACCGCGCTCTAGCACGCCCCCCTTATCGCCCGCTGCCGCGCTGTGAAGCGGAAGAGCCAGCGAGGCGACGCGAGGCGGTGGTTTCTTTCTTTGTCTTGTTTACATCATGTTAATGTCATGTATGTTGTGTATGTCATAAATGTCGATATGACCCTGATGTAAACAAGACGAAAGTCTTTCTCTGGTCTGCATCCCCTTAACAATTGTGTGTATTGCGCCGTACTGTATTGTACCCATTCTGCAATCTGTTAAATAAAGTTTTCATTCATTCATTCATTCATTTCTCCCCCACTACTCCTCCAACGGGTGTTTGTGCGGCGTACCATGTCGACCTGAACAATGGGGGATTAATAAGAACGAGCCGCCTCGGAGAGAAGACGGCCGCTGCTGCTGGAGCTGGACCGAGTCAGCGGCGCACGGAGCCGGGGAGAAACCACCGCCTCGCGTCGCCTCGCTGGCTCTTCCGCTTCACAGCGCGGCAGCGGGCGATAAGGGGGGCGTGCTAGCGCGCGGTCACGTGGGCTTAGTGGCCAATCAGAGGAACCCGGAAACCGAACTGCGTTGTCTTTGGCATAGACGCGGACAGGAGAGAGTGTCGGTGTGTGTAGGAAAGCGAGGGAGGGAAAAAGAGAGGAAGAGAGAGCCAGGTGTGTGTGTGACATTGTCTCTGTGACAGGGGGGGTGGCTGTTAAATGGAGGTTGAGGTTTCAAACACTGGAGCTTTAATTAGGGTTGGGGATCTGTATGTGAATCCCACGCTTAATGCAGAGGAATCTGTCTGCATATTATGACTAGATAAATGGCCTGGAACGTTTGACTGGGAAGCTAATAACACAGGGGGCGGGGGTAACCTAATCAATTATCGGTTTTATTGGGGCAATATTCAGCTGCAGACAGAGCAAACTAAATTCTCTCAAATATTAATAATAAACTTTATTTGCATCATCAAGGATCATCAAAGAGAAGCCGCCTATTCTCAGTCCTTGCCCCACAATGGTGGAACGAACTACCCACCCCAGTTAGGACAGCCGAATCCCGTCCAATCTTTCGCCGTCGACTAAAGACTCACTTCTTCAACCATTATCTGAAATGATTTATATAAAAAAAAAAAAAAAAATCTAACCCTGACTAACCTTACTGTCATGCACTTGTCCTAATAAACTAACCTCCACTGTAACACTCAACACGTTGATGAACATTGTTACTCAGCTGATAGAGTTGTGCCCTTCCTGATGACTTGTCGTACAGAACTTGTAAGTCGCTTTGGATAACAGCGTCAGCTAAATGACTAAATGTTAATGAAAATGTAGCAGGGTTCGCACAAAGTGCTTAAAGTGCTTGCTTACATACACAGAGCAAACTAAATTCTCTCAAATATTAATAATAAACTTTATTTGCATCATCAAGGATCATCAAAGAGAAGCCGCCTATTCTCAGTCCTTGCCCCACAATGGTGGAACGAACTACCCACCCCAGTTAGGACAGCCGAATCCCGTCCAATCTTTCGCCCATTTTTTAACAAGGTGCTTAAAAAGTCCTTGAAATTCAAATCAACCATTCGCATTGAATGTTTTGTTCATCCATGATCAAACTGTCTCGCGCACTCCAACTGCTTTTCCTAATTTCTTTGCGTGTGATGCTCTGGCTTGCTCTAGCTGGCAATCAGGCCAAGAAGATGGTAAAAAAAAAAACAGCATTTAAAAGTGAATTGTATCCTTCGAGTGACGCCCTTGAAAATGAAAAATTTTGCTTGGAAAAGTACTTAAAAGTGCTTGAATGTAATTTTTTAATGTCTGTGGGAACCCTGTGTTAGCAATGACAGCAGCCGGCCGGTTCGCTTGTTTGATTATCTCATGTTTGCTTGGGGGGTTTGATTAGTAATTGAATAGTTCCCAGTGACTATCAAATATTATTACATGGCGTTTTCACATTCGCCTAAATGCTTGATTGTGATTGGTCAATAGCCCCTGACAGCGGTGAATTATTTTTCGATAACTGACCGCTGCCATGGGCAATGCGCAATAATCACCGGTGATTATTGCTTTTCGCAGCTGAAGCAATCAAGCCCACTGACACACACTGCATCAGTGCAATCAGACACACCTGCCGGCTGCCGGCGATAATAATAATAACTTTATTTGGGCTGACAGCGGAGCCACAGAACAACTGCGTCTGCATTTGATCTCGTCTTGTCAATGGTGTAAAATGAATTAGGTATATTGTTAGTAAGTTAACCATGTAATCAGCGGGATAATGTATAGCCTATACTCGGTCATTGTCGCAAAATAATTGACCTTCACTACGTTTAAAACACCTCGGCGAGGCGCCTCAGTGTTCTAAACTCCGTGTCGGTCAATTATTTTGCGACAATGACCTCGTAGCTATACATTATCCCTTACGTAATCTTGTGAGTTTTGCCCATCCCTAGTCCTTACACTGTTTTGAGGTGTCCTTATAGAACCCATATCACTGTTTCATGTATGAGTCTAAATCGGTTAACACTTAAATCTAGAAGAAATGTATTTTTAAATGCATTTTCGTTAACTCCTTCTACCTTGATACTATTTCTAATTCCATATATCATCACTGTACAGTCTTAAGGCAGGCAGAGCATCTTTTTTTCTTCATTCCTGGAATTTCTAAAGAACCTGGGCGACGTGCCTTTTGAATTTGAACAACCTGCACAGTTCAGTTCGATCTATTACCTCCTGTCATCTCTTTAAGGCAGCTCTTTATACTCCTCTTCAAACAACCTGCTCTAGCTTCTAATTTTAGTTGAGATGTGGAAATCATTGCATACAGTAGGTGCATGTAAACATATCTATATATAGCTTTGTATGGGTATTTGTGCATTTACTGTATGTATTTTGGCATTTTTTTGTGTAATAATCAGTGGGAGTGACTATATGCTATTTGCTGCCATTTTGGCCAGGTCTTGCTCGAAAAAGAGATCTTTGATCTCAAGTGACTACCTGGTAAAATAAAGGTAAAAAATAAAAATATGCCTGTGCGTGTGCGTGTGTTTTGCTCTCTATATTGTATTTTCTGTATGTGTGTTTAGGACCCCCTTGAAAACGAGATGGAGCAAACAGGAGACAGACGAGGGGCTGAAGAAAGCCAGTGAGATAGCGGAAGCTCTACGCTTCTTGACAGGTTTAAAAGGTTATGCCAATAAAGAGGGAACGCTTGCAATGATAGTGGCCTTGCACGGAACGTTGATATACTTCTCTTTCTTCCAGGATGACTGCCTGTTAACGCAGCAACGTGACACCATTATTTTGTGCAAGAGACGACGGTTGCTATGTGCAAAACAGCAGTCGCTATGTGTGGATTTATGATAAATATGTCAACAAAAACATAATTATTTGGTGTCTTGGGATCTTGCAAATAAATCACCAACAGCAGGCAGCCATCCTGGAAGCAAGACCTCTATTGCATCTATTTGAATTAGGGGTGTAACGGTACACAGAAGCCAGGGTTCGGTACGTACCTCGGTATTGGGGTCACGGTTCGGTACGAGTTCGGTACAACAGAAAAAAATAATTTATAATAATTATTATTAATATAATTTTTTTGTAATTCTTTTGTCATTTTTTTTTACTTATATATTATGATAATTATTATAATAATTATTATTATTATTATTATTATTATTATTATTATTATTATTATTATTATTATTATTATTATTATTATTATTATTATTATTATTATTATTATTATTATTATTATTATTATTATTATTATTATTAAATAGAATAATTTTCTATAGGCTTGCCGTGGTAATTAGTGATACTGGTGTCATTCTGTGTTCAGGCATCCACTTGCTTACTGCCCCTTTAAACGTATCCTTGCTAAGTTTCAGTTTCACTTCCAGAGAGAATTTAACTTCACGACCAGACTGAATACTAGAGAACAGATGACATATTACAACAATGGCAGAGGATTATTTGGATTTAAACACAGTGGAGCTCAGATGATCTGTCCGGAAAAGTAGGTTCTTCTTTTTATTTGATGAGCTGTGCCTGTGGCTGGCCGGCGGGGGAGAATGTTGATGTGTTTGTTGGCGCGTGTGTGTGTGTGTGTCGGCGACACGTGTGTGTTTCTTTTCATTGGTTTCATTTGGTTCACGTTATTGGGTGCACAAGAAAATGAAAGAAAACTGTAATGATGACCCTACAGCTGTTCCAATGTAAATGTGCCTGGCTTTCTCCTCCGTGCACTTTCGCCGCTCTGAAGTCTGACTCGGTGTGCCCGGCCACGCGCGCTGTTCTCACACGGACCTCGCGAGTGCCTGCATGTGGGTGTGTTTGCGCTGTGGGGCGTATTCGTCGCATGGGTGCGCGTACCGCACCGTGACGGCCGTACCGTAAATTCGCGGGACGAATGCACGTACCGTTACACCCCTAATTTGAATCCATCACAGTAGAAGGAGTAACATATCTTTCTCGCTCTCTTCAGAATACTGAAGAGTAGTGATGGGATAAGCATGTGATGTGCTGCTGCTAGCGGGCCGTGCCGGGGAGGGAGCCGGTCCATTGTGGAGGCGTCGGGGCGTTACAAGGTTGTTCTCTCTGCTTATCTGTTGAGTGTGAAAGTCACCTAAGTGGATTAAAGCGGCACTCGCCAGCTCCGGGATGAGACAGCCCGGCGGGGTCTACTGGATCCCCTTTGTGTGTATGTATGAGAGAGAGAGAGAGAGAGAGAGAGAGAGAGAGAGAGAGAGAGAGAGAGAGAGAGAGAGAGAGAGAGAGAGAGAGAGAGAGAGAGAGAGAGTGGTAACGGAGTTAGCGGAAAAACTGTGTGTGCGTTCTGTGTTCCCAGCACACACACTACACACCATGTGTTTGTTAAAGACTGTAATAACAGTCATCTATGATTTACATATTCAGATATTCAGAACAACTGCTGCTACAATGTGAGTGTAGTTAATAACAGCTCATATATAGAATAGCCCATACAAACACCCATTGCATCGCAACAAGGATGAGGCCGTTTTCAATCTGTAATCATCTTTATGCAACATCCTGAGAAACCCTCCCTGCAGTCTGCATCGTTCAAATCTAATAATCCACACAGTTTCTTTACACACGTCGTGACTTTGCGGCCAATCAGGAGACTGAGGGGATCCGTTGAACGTTTGCTCCAGGCCAACGGGTCTGAAATGCGATCTACTGCATGTTTGCTGAAGAGGTGTAACGTAATATTTGATAATAATCAGATTTATATAGCGCTTTTCCAAATGCTCAAAGACAGATATTATTACATTACACAAACTAAAAACAGATATTGTTGAAATACTAGAAGAAAGAAACGGCACCACCTTTGGCTGATAGTGATTTATTAATTTCTTAGGATTTATTTTGGTCTAATAAATGTTTAATGTTCTTAGATGGATCCCCCCACTGTCTCCTCCTCCTCCTCCAGGGGTCACTGCAGGGCGCCATGGGGCGCAGCATACTGGCTCATGTTAGGCAGGCCATGCATTATGCCTAACATAATGCTCCCTCCTACCTCAATGGTCAATGGTCTCTAACTACACACCTTCAAGATCCCTACGCTCTGCATCTTCTGGCCACCTGAGAGCCACTCCTCTTCACGCTCCTGGGGGGTCATTAAAGCGAAGCAGGCTATTATCTGTGCTCGCTCCACAATGGTGGAACGAACTTCCCACCACTGTCAAGGAAACTATAAAAGAAGGAAGGGTCATCACGTCAGAATGCCACCGTTTTATGCTCTGCTTGGTGTCAGACTTTGGTGTCAGTTCTATTGAAGCCTGTATGAAGATTCAAAATATACCAATATATCAAACATTAGCTCAATGCAACAAATTGCTGATTATTCTGACAATCCGAGATGTTTAAATGGCAGGTCATACTGTAAATGAGGAGATGGCACTGTAAGACCCTCGGTTGCAAAATTACAACGTCAGTTTTAGCTTTTAGCTATTTAAAAAAAAGTATTTTTTTTTGGCCTCTGAAGTTGATAATGTCAATTTAATTTGGGCCTTACAGAATTCAACTGAGCTGAAAGTGCCCACATTGGGCACCGATGTGTGTAACACACACTACCCACAATGATCCGTCCTTCTTTTATAGTTTTCTTGCCACTGTCAGGACAGCTGCAACGTTGTCGATTAAAAACACTTTTTTTTTTACTTTTTTTCTATTATTATGTACTATATGTATGTACTGGGCTACTATACCTACAGTATACTACTAACTCACTACTATGCACTCAAGCTTGACACTGCTAGATGGAGAGAATACCACTGACCCTTAGCCACCAGAGGTGTTCCCCTTCTGCTGACTTGTTGTTGTATAACATTTTTAAGTCGCTTTGGATTAAAAGCTAAATGACTAAATGTAGGTAAAAAACTGTATATATACTTGTCTGATCCACTGCTATTCAGGTGTCATCAAACAAGACAACGGCCATTGTTGTTTACATGGTCTGCCATCGGTAACATTTTAAACGGCCTCTCCAGGTTGTCTTATACGTCTAACTACGACTAGGGTTGGGCACCGAAAACCGGTTCTAATAGGAACCGGTTCCTAACTTCCGGTTCTGGACATATTTGCATTCTGATTCTTAATTCCGATTCTTAAAAGAATATATATATATATATATATATTTTTTTTTACTTTGTTAATTAACCCTTTCACTGCCACATGACAGCCGGTTAACCCTTTCGCTGTGACGATACAGAAGGTTAGCCCTTTACTATCACACAACCATCATTGAACCCATGATCACCGGTTGAGAGAGTGAACAGTTTCAAGTACCTCGGAGCCCACATATCCGAGGACTTGACATGGACCACACACATTGACAGTGTTGTGAAGAAGGCACGACAACGAGGAAGTTCCAAGTCAGTCAGAAGATCCTTAGGAACTTCTACTCATGTACAATAGAGAGCATCCTGACCGGCAACATCACCTCCTGGTTTGGGAATAGCACTGCACAAGACCGTAGCAGACTACAAAGAGTGACACGTTCAGCCGAACGCACAATTGGAGGGGGGCTTCCCACCCTCCAGAACATTTACAACAAGCGGTGCAAGGGGAAGGCTAAGAGAATTATTAAGGACTCGAGCCACCCGAACAACTGCCTCTTTGAACTGCTGCGGTCAGGCAAGCGATACCGGAGTCTTAAGGCGAGCACAGAAAGACTCAGAAGAAGCTTCTATCCCCAGGCCATCAGGCTGCTAAACGAACAATAAACACTATGCAACAACCATCAAATGCACACAGCACACACACCCACACGCACACACTCACTCAAACAAACAACACACTGCAGCACCCACTCTCCACACTTTAGATCACACAAACACACTTTACACTTTATATTTATTGATAAAGGATTTGCACTACAACTCGTACACTTACTGTGAATTGTACCTAAATTGCACCTCGTCCCATTTCTGCCTTGCACTATATAGTATTGTATATTAGTACACTGCACAGTATTGTATATTGTATGGTAACTCAGTTACGTATATTCTGCATCGAACATTGTACATATGTCTAAACTGAACACTGTGACCTCATTTTTTTACTTCTAATTTTACTATGTTATTTTCTTTCATACTTATCTTGTCTTGCACAGTCTCTGGAGCGTAACAGTAAGAAGCATTTTGTATAAAAGTATTCTGTACTTCTGTATGACAACTATTAAAGAAACTTGAAACTTGATGGAGCATCGCCGTCGGTTGTGTGATAGTAAAGGGCTAACCTTCTGTATTGTCACAGTGAAAGGGTTAACCGGCTGTCGTGTGGCAGTGAAAGGGTTAATACCCTAGTTACAGTACAGCAACCAAATTAAACTGTATCAAGTCAACTGAAAATGTGAATAGTATGAAAAACAGGAATCGATATGGAGAATCGGAATCGGAACCGGAATAGTTCAAATCCAAACGATGCCCCACCCTAACTACGACTCCATGCAGTGACCTTTACCTTTTGCTTATTCTTCTCCCGACGCACTGCGCTATTTATGCTCTCCACCTATCGCTGTCACCGGCAGCCGATCACCGTGCAGACTGTATAACTCCAGCTGTTGTGCAGAGTCAACTTGTTCTTCTTGTTACAGCACCTACAGACTGGGTGTGTTATATTCCAGTAGTGTAATCTGGGTTCAGGAACGTCTCTGAGAGAAGCCACAGTCATGCCCCCAAATGGGTGAATTAAATAATATGCGATCTGCCCACAGAGTGGAGTGGATTGTGGTCGTTGTAGGACATATGGCAAACGCTGCCTTCACGGTGGGATACACTGTTGATTATTTCCACTTGAGACGAGACAGCTCTCCCCTCTTCACTGTAACATGACTCAACCGACATGTGGCTGACATTAACACTTTGATCGCCATGGTTAAATTCATAATTTACCATCCCTAGCCAGCTCTATTTGTCTATGGAGAAGTTCCCCTTCTTTGCAGGGCTATACGTTTTTAAATTCTATTGCTAAATTGACATTATTATGGCCCATTCAATGTCCTATATCCATTGTTCAGGGTGTAGCAACGTTATACTTTTTCATTCACATATTCATACTAAAATATGGTCTAAAGTATAAGTATGTTTTTATCGTTTTCTGCAGCTTTCTCCAGAACTTGATTTATAGCCCCAAATGCATTATATTGATGATCAAATACAGTTTGGTAGCGATCGGTGCCAGATAAAAAATTTCAACTGGAGGTACTTCTAGAAGTTACTACGTATGATCTGATGATGACCGGATGGGCAGGGGGTCGTTTATAATTCCGTGGGCAACGTTATATCATTCACCTAGTGTGGGTCATATGATCATCAGAGCAGTTTATATGGAACACGTTAGAAAATAACGCTGGATCTTACCGTATCTTCCTCGCGCCGTTGGACGATCAGCTTGGAGTAGACAGTTTTCGATTATGGGATGTTGATCTAGATCAGGGGTCTCAAACTCAATTTACCTGGGGGCCGCTGGAGGTAGAGTCTGGGTGAGGCTGGGCCGCATCAAATATTCCACAAAAAAAAGGGTTTCAAGTATTCCAAAAATGTATTAATACATCAACAAACTACCCCTTTGCCTCATCATAAAACCTCACAAACACCAGCAACTGATCATTCTCAGTGGTGTCAGTGGACTCATCCACAGCTATGGAAATGCACTGTGCATTTTTTTTATTCTATCACAAAGCTGTTTAATGAAATCATCAGCCAGTATTTCAGTTATTCTGGTTGCTGTGCTATCTGAGGAGGATTTGCTTTTGTTTGCCTTCAAACATGGTCTCCATCACTTCAGTCATACATTATTTTATTATGTATGCATCAGAGAATGGATTCTTGTGTTTAGCCAACACCCATGCCACTGAGTGAGGACTTGGTTGCTTTTTATCGTTGTGACATAACTTTAACAATAATTCTGCTTGCAGCTTGATATGATGATTTCATTCCATTTATTTTTGTGGTTCTTAGTGCTGAAAGGTTGTGTAACCTACTGTAATTCAACACTATCAGTTCTTTCTGCAGTGGTACAACTATCAACTATAGGTTCAAGGAGACTGGCTCTAAGAAAAAATACACAGGCACCGTGATCTACGTTTTACCTTTTATATAACTTAAAAGGGTTCACCAGGTTCAGTACATATTACAACATCATAGCTTCCATGCAATGGTCCACATTTATAGAAAATAATAAATGAAATAAAAAGGGTACCCAATAAAGTCTGTTTTGTGTTATGGTTTGTAACCGACCCCAATCGCACAACACAAGACAGGTATGATGGTTTGCCAAGAAACAGATATTTATTGAACAACAGGGAAAAACAGGGAAAAGGGCACTGTCCCTTTAAGGGAGAATCACAAATACAGGAATATAATATGAGGGGAAGGAAAGGTGCCTTTAAGAGGCGGGCAGGAAAAGGGGAACACTAAGGGAAGGTTAAAGGAACGCTAGGGGAACATTAAAGGAACGCTAGGGGAAGGCTTAAAGAAACAGAGGAACTAGAGACTAGGAGATGTCGGGACAAGGAGAGCTAGGGAACAGGAGAACTGGGGACTAGGAGAACTAGGGAACAGGAGAACTGGGGACTAGGAGAACTAGGGACAAGGAACTAGGTGGAACTAGAAGGGGAGAACTTGGGACCAGGAACTAGGTGGAACTAGAAGGGGAGAACTAGGGACAGAGGGGACTGAGGCCCGCGGAGGCGGGCTGGGGAACAGGGAGGAACTGGGGACAGAGACCCGCGGAGGCGGGCTGGGGACAGGGAGGAACTGGGGACTGGTGGGAAAACATCTGGGCCGCTCTGCAGAACAGAGGAGAGGGTTAATATTCAAAAGGGAACAAACAGAGCAGATGCAGAACAGTCCAAATAAACAAAGTAACAAAATAATAATATCTTCGTGTGACAAACACACAGGGGGAGATGTAATGTCCAAAAATACTATCTAAGTGAGAACTAAAGGAGGCAATACGCTGGGTGAGTGACATCACAATCAAAACTCACCCAGGCGTATGCGTAATGGTACAGGAACAGCAGCGAGACGGGGGCAAGAGGCATTACGCTGAGTGAGTGACATCACAATCAAAACTCACCCAGGCGTATGCGTAAAGGTACAGGGACAGCAGCGGGAACGGGGGCAAGAGGCATTACGCTGAGTGAGTGACATCACAATCAAAACTCACCCAGGCGTATGCGTAAAGGTACAGGGACAGCAGCGGGAACGGGGGCAAGGGCACTACGCTGGGTGAGTGACATCACAATCAAAACTCACCCAGGCGTATGCGTAAAGGTACAGGGACAGCAGCGGGGCGAGGGCATCGCCACCGGGTGGCTGGCTGTCCGAGCCGAGGAACAGAGTGCTGGAACAGTGGCGGTGGCGAGGGTGTCGTCCACCGGGTAGCCGACTGTCGGAGCCGAGGAACAGAGTGCTGGAACAGTGGCGGTGGCGAGGGTGTCGTCCACCGGGTAGCCGCTGTCGGAGCCGAGGAACAGAGTGCTGGAACAGTGGCGGTGGCGAGGGTGTCGTCCACCGGGTAGCCGCTGTCGGAGCCGAGGAACAGAGTGCGCGCCACACCTTGGTGTGCGCCTCGGATCAGTGGCGGTGGCGAGGGTGTCGTCCACCGGGTAGCCGCTGTCGGAGCCGAGGAACAGAGTGCGCGCCACACCTTGGTGTGCGCGTCGGAACAGTGGCGGTGGCGAGGGTGTCGTCCACCGGGTAGCCGCTGTCGGAGCCGAGGAACAGAGTGCGTGCCACACCTTGGTGTGCGCGTCGGAACAGTGGCGGTGGCGAGGGTGTCGTCCACCGGGTAGCCGCTGTCGGAGCCGAGGAACAGAGTGCGCGCCACACCTTGGTGTGCGCGTCGGAACAGTGGCGGTGGCGAGGGTGTCGTCCACCGGGTAGCCGCTGTCGGAGCCGAGGAACAGAGTGCGCGCCACACCTTGGTGTGCGCGTCGGAACAGTGGCGGTGGCGAGGGTGTCGTCCACCGGGTAGCCGCTGTCGGAGCCGAGGAACAGAGTGCGCGCCACACCTTGGTGTGCGCGTCGGAACCGAGAGACGCCTCGGGGTGCGTCTGCGAGGAGGAGTGTGCCAAGCACGAGGATCCTTGGAAGATGCGCGTTGCGCGCTGGAGACTGGAGAGCGTGCCAAGCCCTTGAAGATGCGCGTTGCGCGCTGGTGACTGGAGAGCGTGCCAAGCCCTTGCAGATGCGCGTTGCGCGCTGGTGACTGGAGAGCGTGCCAAGCACGAGGATCCTTGGAAGATGCGCGTTGCGCGCTGGAGACTGGAGAGCGTGCCAAGCCCTTGAAGATGCGCGTTGCGCGCTGGTGACTGGAGAGCGTGCCAAGCCCTTGCAGATGCGCGTTGCGCGCTGGTGACTGGAGAGCGTGCCAAGCCCGAGGGTCCGGGAGATGCGCGTTGGTCTAGATGTGCGTCAGGACGAACAGCTGCGCTGGGGTCTGCAGTGGAGCGCTGGGGTGCCTCCCGTGGAAGTACAGGGAGCGCAGAACAGTCTCCTCCACAGGCTACGGCGACAGCAGACGAAGGCTGGAGCAAACATCTCAAGGCTGGAGAGATCCATATACAGCATTGGTAGACCAGAGGATCTCCCGAAAGAGTCTAGATGTTAGAGAATATGACTCAGCATGAATACAACACGACCCCACGCCGAAACGAGGGGAAGAGCCCTGGTATTTAAAGCCCACAGGGGAACTAATTAGCCTGCCACCACAGGTGCGAGAGGTAATTGATAATAGTCCAGGTGTGGCCACTGAGAGTAAACGAGAGTAAAGAACGAGAGGGTGGGGGCTAGAGAGAGTGAGTGAGAAGGGAATTTCTAACAGTAGGCTTAAAGAAAACAGAGAAAGTTGGTGAGCAGCGGACAAAACCTCACAGTACCCCCCCCTCAACGGGAGCCACCTGGCGACCCAAAACAAATACAGACAGAGTGGCAGGGGGCAAAACAAGACAAAAACAAAAGGTACTGGCCAAGCCAGCAGGGGAAGCCACCACAAGAGTGGGGCTAGCAAAAGAAACAGGGTCGCCGAGGGGTAACTGGGGTAGCAGAGGGGCAACCGGGGGAACTGGTCTAGAGGAACTGGTCTAGAGGGACTGGGTCTAGAGGGACTGGGTCTAGAGAACTGGTCTAGAGAACTGGGCTAGAGAACTGGTCTAGAGAACTGGTCTAGAGGAACTGGTCTAGAGGAACTGGGTCTAGAGAACTGGTCTAGAGCAACTGGTCTAGAGGAACTGAGGGGCAAGCAGGGTAGCAAAGGGGTAACCATGGTAGCACCGGGAAAGGACTAGCAGAGGGAAGGTTAGCTGCCAGGGCACTGATAGCTACAGGGCCTATGCTAGCTGTACTGCTACATCAACATAGAGGCTGCGCAAGCTGCCGGAGCCAGGCTAGCAGAGGGAAAGGGTAGCTGCCAGGGCACTGATAGCTACAGGGCCTATGCCAGCAGCAAGGGCTGCATAAACATAGAGGCTGTGCTAGCAGCCGGGGCAAGGCTAGCAGACAGGGGCCATGCTGGTAGTAGAGGCCTAACAAGCTGCAGGGGGGTCAAACAGGGCTAACAGGGAAGCCAACAGGGCTAACAGGGGAGCTAACAGGCTAACAGGGGAGCTAAACTGGGCTAACAGGGAAGCCAACAGGGCTAACAGGGGAGCTAACAGGGGAGCTAGAGGGGAACTAGAGGGAACAAGAAAAAAAAGGCAAACTCAACATACACCGTCTGTGCTGGCTGGGGTCGTCGATTTGGTGGGGTCGTACTGTTATGGTTTGTAACCGACCCCAATCGCACAACACAAGACAGGTATGATGGTTTGCCAAGAAACAGATATTTATTGAACAACAGGGAAAAACAGGGAAAAGGGCACTGTCCCTTTAAGGGAGAATCACAAATACAGGAATATAATATGAGGGGAAGGAAAGGTGCCTTTAAGAGGCGGGCAGGAAAAGGGGAACACTAAGGGAAGGTTAAAGGAACGCTAGGGGAACATTAAAGGAACGCTAGGGGAAGGCTTAAAGAAACAGAGGAACTAGAGACTAGGAGATGTCGGGACAAGGAGAGCTAGGGAACAGGAGAACTGGGGACTAGGAGAACTAGGGAACAGGAGAACTGGGGACTAGGAGAACTAGGGACAAGGAACTAGGTGGAACTAGAAGGGGAGAACTTGGGACCAGGAACTAGGTGGAACTAGAAGGGGAGAACTAGGGACAGAGGGGACTGAGGCCCGCGGAGGCGGGCTGGGGAACAGGGAGGAACTGGGGACAGAGACCCGCGGAGGCGGGCTGGGGACAGGGAGGAACTGGGGACTGGTGGGAAAACATCTGGGCCGCTCTGCAGAACAGAGGAGAGGGTTAATATTCAAAAGGGAACAAACAGAGCAGATGCAGAACAGTCCAAATAAACAAAGTAACAAAATAATAATATCTTCGTGTGACAAACACACAGGGGGAGATGTAATGTCCAAAAATACTATCTAAGTGAGAACTAAAGGAGGCAATACGCTGGGTGAGTGACATCACAATCAAAACTCACCCAGGCGTATGCGTAATGGTACAGGAACAGCAGCGAGACGGGGGCAAGAGGCATTACGCTGAGTGAGTGACATCACAATCAAAACTCACCCAGGCGTATGCGTAAAGGTACAGGGACAGCAGCGGGAACGGGGGCAAGAGGCATTACGCTGAGTGAGTGACATCACAATCAAAACTCACCCAGGCGTATGCGTAAAGGTACAGGGACAGCAGCGGGAACGGGGGCAAGGGCACTACGCTGGGTGAGTGACATCACAATCAAAACTCACCCAGGCGTATGCGTAAAGGTACAGGGACAGCAGCGGGGCGAGGGCATCGCCACCGGGTGGCTGGCTGTCCGAGCCGAGGAACAGAGTGCTGGAACAGTGGCGGTGGCGAGGGTGTCGTCCACCGGGTAGCCGACTGTCGGAGCCGAGGAACAGAGTGCTGGAACAGTGGCGGTGGCGAGGGTGTCGTCCACCGGGTAGCCGCTGTCGGAGCCGAGGAACAGAGTGCTGGAACAGTGGCGGTGGCGAGGGTGTCGTCCACCGGGTAGCCGCTGTCGGAGCCGAGGAACAGAGTGCGCGCCACACCTTGGTGTGCGCGTCGGAACAGTGGCGGTGGCGAGGGTGTCGTCCACCGGGTAGCCGCTGTCGGAGCCGAGGAACAGAGTGCGCGCCACACCTTGGTGTGCGCGTCGGAACAGTGGCGGTGGCGAGGGTGTCGTCCACCGGGTAGCCGCTGTCGGAGCCGAGGAACAGAGTGCGCGCCACACCTTGGTGTGCGCGTCGGAACAGTGGCGGTGGCGAGGGTGTCGTCCACCGGGTAGCCGCTGTCGGAGCCGAGGAACAGAGTGCGCGCCACACCTTGGTGTGCGCGTCGGAACAGTGGCGGTGGCGAGGGTGTCGTCCACCGGGTAGCCGCTGTCGGAGCCGAGGAACAGAGTGCGCGCCACACCTTGGTGTGCGCGTCGGAACAGTGGCGGTGGCGAGGGTGTCGTCCACCGGGTAGCCGCTGTCGGAGCCGAGGAACAGAGTGCGCGCCACACCTTGGTGTGCGCGTCGGAACCGAGAGACGCCTCGGGGTGCGTCTGCGAGGAGGAGTGTGCCAAGCACGAGGATCCTTGGAAGATGCGCGTTGCGCGCTGGAGACTGGAGAGCGTGCCAAGCCCTTGAAGATGCGCGTTGCGCGCTGGTGACTGGAGAGCGTGCCAAGCCCTTGCAGATGCGCGTTGCGCGCTGGTGACTGGAGAGCGTGCCAAGCACGAGGATCCTTGGAAGATGCGCGTTGCGCGCTGGAGACTGGAGAGCGTGCCAAGCCCTTGAAGATGCGCGTTGCGCGCTGGTGACTGGAGAGCGTGCCAAGCCCTTGCAGATGCGCGTTGCGCGCTGGTGACTGGAGAGCGTGCCAAGCCCGAGGGTCCGGGAGATGCGCGTTGGTCTAGATGTGCGTCAGGACGAACAGCTGCGCTGGGGTCTGCAGTGGAGCGCTGGGGTGCCTCCCGTGGAAGTACAGGGAGCGCAGAACAGTCTCCTCCACAGGCTACGGCGACAGCAGACGAAGGCTGGAGCAAACATCTCAAGGCTGGAGAGATCCATATACAGCATTGGTAGACCAGAGGATCTCCCGAAAGAGTCTAGATGTTAGAGAATATGACTCAGCATGAATACAACACGACCCCACGCCGAAACGAGGGGAAGAGCCCTGGTATTTAAAGCCCACAGGGGAACTAATTAGCCTGCCACCACAGGTGCGAGAGGTAATTGATAATAGTCCAGGTGTGGCCACTGAGAGTAAACGAGAGTAAAGAACGAGAGGGTGGGGGCTAGAGAGAGTGAGTGAGAAGGGAATTTCTAACAGTAGGCTTAAAGAAAACAGAGAAAGTTGGTGAGCAGCGGACAAAACCTCACAGTACCCCCCCCTCAACGGGAGCCACCTGGCGACCCAAAACAAATACAGACAGAGTGGCAGGGGGCAAAACAAGACAAAAACAAAAGGTACTGGCCAAGCCAGCAGGGGAAGCCACCACAAGAGTGGGGCTAGCAAAAGAAACAGGGTCGCCGAGGGGTAACTGGGGTAGCAGAGGGGCAACCGGGGGAACTGGTCTAGAGGAACTGGTCTAGAGGGACTGGGTCTAGAGGGACTGGGTCTAGAGAACTGGTCTAGAGAACTGGGCTAGAGAACTGGTCTAGAGAACTGGTCTAGAGGAACTGGTCTAGAGGAACTGGGTCTAGAGAACTGGTCTAGAGCAACTGGTCTAGAGGAACTGAGGGGCAAGCAGGGTAGCAAAGGGGTAACCATGGTAGCACCGGGAAAGGACTAGCAGAGGGAAGGTTAGCTGCCAGGGCACTGATAGCTACAGGGCCTATGCTAGCTGTACTGCTACATCAACATAGAGGCTGCGCAAGCTGCCGGAGCCAGGCTAGCAGAGGGAAAGGGTAGCTGCCAGGGCACTGATAGCTACAGGGCCTATGCCAGCAGCAAGGGCTGCATAAACATAGAGGCTGTGCTAGCAGCCGGGGCAAGGCTAGCAGACAGGGGCCATGCTGGTAGTAGAGGCCTAACAAGCTGCAGGGGGGTCAAACAGGGCTAACAGGGAAGCCAACAGGGCTAACAGGGGAGCTAACAGGCTAACAGGGGAGCTAAACTGGGCTAACAGGGAAGCCAACAGGGCTAACAGGGGAGCTAACAGGGGAGCTAGAGGGGAACTAGAGGGAACAAGAAAAAAAAGGCAAACTCAACATACACCGTCTGTGCTGGCTGGGGTCGTCGATTTGGTGGGGTCGTACTGTTATGGTTTGTAACCGACCCCAATCGCACAACACAAGACAGGTATGATGGTTTGCCAAGAAACAGATATTTATTGAACAACAGGGAAAAACAGGGAAAAGGGCACTGTCCCTTTAAGGGAGAATCACAAATACAGGAATATAATATGAGGGGAAGGAAAGGTGCCTTTAAGAGGCGGGCAGGAAAAGGGGAACACTAAGGGAAGGTTAAAGGAACGCTAGGGGAACATTAAAGGAACGCTAGGGGAAGGCTTAAAGAAACAGAGGAACTAGAGACTAGGAGATGTCGGGACAAGGAGAGCTAGGGAACAGGAGAACTGGGGACTAGGAGAACTAGGGAACAGGAGAACTGGGGACTAGGAGAACTAGGGACAAGGAACTAGGTGGAACTAGAAGGGGAGAACTTGGGACCAGGAACTAGGTGGAACTAGAAGGGGAGAACTAGGGACAGAGGGGACTGAGGCCCGCGGAGGCGGGCTGGGGAACAGGGAGGAACTGGGGACAGAGACCCGCGGAGGCGGGCTGGGGACAGGGAGGAACTGGGGACTGGTGGGAAAACATCTGGGCCGCTCTGCAGAACAGAGGAGAGGGTTAATATTCAAAAGGGAACAAACAGAGCAGATGCAGAACAGTCCAAATAAACAAAGTAACAAAATAATAATATCTTCGTGTGACAAACACACAGGGGGAGATGTAATGTCCAAAAATACTATCTAAGTGAGAACTAAAGGAGGCAATACGCTGGGTGAGTGACATCACAATCAAAACTCACCCAGGCGTATGCGTAATGGTACAGGAACAGCAGCGAGACGGGGGCAAGAGGCATTACGCTGAGTGAGTGACATCACAATCAAAACTCACCCAGGCGTATGCGTAAAGGTACAGGGACAGCAGCGGGAACGGGGGCAAGAGGCATTACGCTGAGTGAGTGACATCACAATCAAAACTCACCCAGGCGTATGCGTAAAGGTACAGGGACAGCAGCGGGAACGGGGGCAAGGGCACTACGCTGGGTGAGTGACATCACAATCAAAACTCACCCAGGCGTATGCGTAAAGGTACAGGGACAGCAGCGGGGCGAGGGCATCGCCACCGGGTGGCTGGCTGTCCGAGCCGAGGAACAGAGTGCTGGAACAGTGGCGGTGGCGAGGGTGTCGTCCACCGGGTAGCCGACTGTCGGAGCCGAGGAACAGAGTGCTGGAACAGTGGCGGTGGCGAGGGTGTCGTCCACCGGGTAGCCGCTGTCGGAGCCGAGGAACAGAGTGCTGGAACAGTGGCGGTGGCGAGGGTGTCGTCCACCGGGTAGCCGCTGTCGGAGCCGAGGAACAGAGTGCGCGCCACACCTTGGTGTGCGCGTCGGAACAGTGGCGGTGGCGAGGGTGTCGTCCACCGGGTAGCCGCTGTCGGAGCCGAGGAACAGAGTGCGCGCCACACCTTGGTGTGCGCGTCGGAACAGTGGCGGTGGCGAGGGTGTCGTCCACCGGGTAGCCGCTGTCGGAGCCGAGGAACAGAGTGCGCGCCACACCTTGGTGTGCGCGTCGGAACAGTGGCGGTGGCGAGGGTGTCGTCCACCGGGTAGCCGCTGTCGGAGCCGAGGAACAGAGTGCGCGCCACACCTTGGTGTGCGCGTCGGAACAGTGGCGGTGGCGAGGGTGTCGTCCACCGGGTAGCCGCTGTCGGAGCCGAGGAACAGAGTGCGCGCCACACCTTGGTGTGCGCGTCGGAACAGTGGCGGTGGCGAGGGTGTCGTCCACCGGGTAGCCGCTGTCGGAGCCGAGGAACAGAGTGCGCGCCACACCTTGGTGTGCGCGTCGGAACCGAGAGACGCCTCGGGGTGCGTCTGCGAGGAGGAGTGTGCCAAGCACGAGGATCCTTGGAAGATGCGCGTTGCGCGCTGGAGACTGGAGAGCGTGCCAAGCCCTTGAAGATGCGCGTTGCGCGCTGGTGACTGGAGAGCGTGCCAAGCCCTTGCAGATGCGCGTTGCGCGCTGGTGACTGGAGAGCGTGCCAAGCACGAGGATCCTTGGAAGATGCGCGTTGCGCGCTGGAGACTGGAGAGCGTGCCAAGCCCTTGAAGATGCGCGTTGCGCGCTGGTGACTGGAGAGCGTGCCAAGCCCTTGCAGATGCGCGTTGCGCGCTGGTGACTGGAGAGCGTGCCAAGCCCGAGGGTCCGGGAGATGCGCGTTGGTCTAGATGTGCGTCAGGACGAACAGCTGCGCTGGGGTCTGCAGTGGAGCGCTGGGGTGCCTCCCGTGGAAGTACAGGGAGCGCAGAACAGTCTCCTCCACAGGCTACGGCGACAGCAGACGAAGGCTGGAGCAAACATCTCAAGGCTGGAGAGATCCATATACAGCATTGGTAGACCAGAGGATCTCCCGAAAGAGTCTAGATGTTAGAGAATATGACTCAGCATGAATACAACACGACCCCACGCCGAAACGAGGGGAAGAGCCCTGGTATTTAAAGCCCACAGGGGAACTAATTAGCCTGCCACCACAGGTGCGAGAGGTAATTGATAATAGTCCAGGTGTGGCCACTGAGAGTAAACGAGAGTAAAGAACGAGAGGGTGGGGGCTAGAGAGAGTGAGTGAGAAGGGAATTTCTAACAGTAGGCTTAAAGAAAACAGAGAAAGTTGGTGAGCAGCGGACAAAACCTCACAGTTTTGAGTGCACTCAATTAAACAAAAAGGGAACGGTTATTCTGTTCCTACCACCAGGGGCCAAGTTAAAGTTCACCAGCCGACCGTTGGGTGATGGTGAGTGGAGAAGGTCAATGAAGAAGACCACTTCAGTTGATGCAGATCCGTGTTCACTGAAGGGGGTAACAAAAACCAATCTGCACAGAATTGTACAGGCCATCAATAGATTAGCATCATATACTGTAATTATATACCATTAGGCTATACAATTATTTACTGGAACTCACATTATGGCAGGTTTCACATGCATAGCACAGCCTTGCACCATAGCAGTCAACACTAACAATGTATGGCTCAATAACCACAATAACAACCACATTGTAACTCAGAAACAACAATATGGAGCTTGAGTTAGCTAGCGAGTTGACTTGCTAACTCACCAGGATTCTTCAATTTGTTTATCAGTCTTTCAATTGGCAATGGTTTCTCCTCCAATTCGGTCTTCAAGTCAGCTAGTCTTTTCTTCTCTCTTCCTTGTCCAGTTCCAGCACTGTTATGTCAGTGAACAGAATCACTGTGTTAACATTCTCCTTTCATCCAATATCCTGACTGGTTTTTGATTACACACGGTAGCTCCATATTAGCAATGAGTAGGAAATGCTAGCTAGCATGAACACGGTATGACTCACCGGAATCCTCTCTTTATCCTCTATCTTTCATCTTCTGTCCAAGTAGTTCTTCTGTCCAAGTATACCGTTTTCTGTCACTTTTCTAATATTCTCCAACTGCTCCAATATTCTGTCTCTAGCTTGCAGCCAGGAACAGTTTTCAACACGCTGCTCACAAGCAGGCTGTACCACGTAAATCTCAGGGGAGCGTCAACAAATTACTCTCTTCCAGGGAGCGTCAACAATTTACTCTCTTCCAGGGAGCGTCAACAAATTACACTCTTCCAGGGAGCGTCACCCAATTCACAGTCCATAATGAATGTTTCAGCTAGACAAGAAAATAGCATGGGCTACAGTTGCATCAAAATAACTGTTTTGTTTCGTATTGGCGTTTCAAATTGCGTTTCAAATTGCCACTCTTCACAAGAGCTACCGTTTCTTGGCACATTGTGCTGGTTGGAGGGAGGATGAACGCATATTTTTCAGTCCATTGACCATTCACCTTTGAATTGCAGCGATTTTCACTGTTGACTTTTATTTTACTGGCCATCTTTGAACATGCCATATTTTTCTACTAGCTGCCTGCTGGCAAAACTATGCTACTAGCTACAGTACCTCTGCAGATTAGACTACTGTAGATGCGTTGTCAACTCTCGCTCTGACTCCGACCCGTTGAAAGAGACAACATGCATTCCGTGAAGACCCGCCCTACTCTGCCTCTGATTCGCAGACTGTGGGTGGGGGGGGAATGGTGACGGGACGCTGAATATGATTGGACCAAAGCAGTAGACAGACACAGACACAGTTGGAGCAGTGCAGCCGGACAGGAGCTTGCAGAGGAGATAGGGGAGAATTTCGAGGATACCTGCTATACGCACTGATGACAGGATATATTTCCTTCTACTTGGTATCACTCCGGAATCACGTTTCAACCACTAACGTTGCTGCCATGAGCCTGCGCTATGGTAGCCTACAAGTGATCAAATAAATAAAACGCCCAACTCGCGCAACGGGTCGGCAAAACGTTGCGCGCGGGCCGCACTAACACTAAACTTTGATGTCAAGTAGGGGGCCGCAAAATATCATCCTGCGGGCCGCAAATGGCCCGCGGGCCGCGAGTTTGAGACCCCTGATCTAGATGAACCATTTCCAGGTTGTATAATACTATATACGTCCAAATAACGTTGTTTATTGAGTTAGGGCGAGCGATTGATTATCCAGTGTGTCGAGATGGAGTCCGGCTAACGATCGCGAGTGCCCTGACGAAATATGGATGAGCAACAGATGGCGCTCTTGAACCGTTAGAGAGTTGAGTGGAGATCAGCAGTATATCTCAGGTCCCCGGAGGAGAAATATGATTTCGATCACAGATTTTTGAAATATTGATATCAAAGACGTGTTACGGCGTCTTCGGCAGAATGAGCATGGCGAGCAAAGACGAGTTACGGCGTTCCCGGCGATTAAAGTGTTACGATGCATATATTTACACATGGCCTCTCTCTATCTCCCTCTCTACAGTATCTCTCTCTCGCTGTTTTTTATTTGTTTTATAATTATAATTCGCCTGAGTAGACTAGTAGATTGCTTTAAATTCAAATAATAATTGCGGTACTTCCCTGAGTAGTAGATTGTATTAAATAAAAAATAATAGTAACTTAAATAATATATTAATCAAAATTAGGCCTACTATTAAAACCTCTTAACATGCAGGTAGAGAAGTGGCCATTTTTGTTTTAGTTTTTGAGGACTGCATACCAAGTTTGGTACATTTTGCCATCAGTCAACACGACATTACAACCGGCACCATTATTCATATGTCATGGTTCCTAACCACACATTTCTTCTCTCTTCTCTTTTATCCTCTCCTCTCCTCTCCTCTCCTCTCCTCTCCTCTCCTCTCCTCTCCTCTCCTCTCCTCTCCTCTCCTCTCCTCTCCTCTCCTCTCCTCTCCTCTCCTCTCCTCTCCTCTCCTCTCCTCTCCTCTCCTCTCCCCTCCCCTCCCCTCCCCTCCCCTCCTCTCCTCTCCTCTCCTCTCCTCTCCTCTCCTCTCCTCTCCTCTCCTCTCCTCTCCTCTCCTCTCCTCTCCTCTCCTCTCCTCTCCTCTCCTCTCCTCTCTCCTCTCCTCTCCTCTCCTCTCTCCTCTCCTCTCCTCTCCTCTCTGCTGCTACAGTGAACGGTTCTTTGTGAGAC
>NC_140179.1:98860357-98902036 GCF_963971535.1 Notolepis coatsorum
CAACTCTAGATACCTGCCCTCAGGCTCCAACACTGGTGAGAGCAACCTGGTGGTTATTCTTCATGGTGTCTCCTCACATCTGGATCTCCTCCCTTGGCTGACGTGCAGCCGGCCTCCCGAGCGGCCGTCTAGTTTTGATTCAGATTGGATGTGTTCATTGAGATAATCTGGTGACGCCAAATGCCCCATTAGGTATCCTTCCCATCCTCGTGGTCAGGAGAGTGGACGCTCCACCAGTTCTCTTTGTTGAGACAGTAGGAAGGCTAAGAGGGAGACAGAGTAGGAGAGACACCGGATAAAATTATCTTTATTGAGACAGTAGGAAGGCTGAGAGGGAGACAGAGTAGAGGAGACACAGGAGAGAAGGTTCTTTATTGAGACAGTAGGAAGGCTAAGAGGGAGACAGAGTAGGAGAGACACCGGATAAAATTATCTTTATTGAGACAGTAGGCAGGTTGAGAGGGAGACAGAGTAGGGGAGACACAGGAGAGAAGGTTCTTTATTGAGACAGTAGGAAGGCTGAGAGGGAGACAGAGTAGAGGAGACACAGGAGAGAAGGTTCTTTATTGAGACAGTAGGAAGGCTGAGAGGGAGACCGAGTAGGGGAGACACAGGAGATATGGTTCTTTATTGAGACAGTAGGAAGGCTGAGAGGGAGACAGAGTAGAGGAGACACAGGAGAGAAGGTTCTTTATTGAGACAGTAGGAAGGCTGAGAGGGAGACAGAGTAGAGGAGACACAGGAGAGAAGGTTCTTTATTGAGACAGTAGGAAGGCTGAGAGGGAGACCGAGTAGGGGAGACACAGGAGAGAAGGTTCTTTATTGAGACAGTAGGAAGGCTGAGAGGGAGACAGAGTAGGGGAGACACAGGAGAGAAGGTTCTTTATTGAGACAGTAGGAAGGCTGAGAGGGAGACAGAGTAGGGGAGACACAGGAGAGAAGGTTCTTTATTGAGACAGTAGGAAGGCTGAGAGGGAGACAGAGTAGAGGAGACACAGGAGAGAGGGTTCTTTATTGAGACAGTAGGAAGGCTGAGAGGGAGACCGAGTAGGGGAGACACAGGAGAGAAGGTTCTTTATTGAGACAGTAGGAAGGCTGAGAGGGAGACAGAGTAGAGGAGACACAGGAGAGAAGGTTCTTTATTGAGACAGTAGGAAGGCTGAGAGGGAGACAGAGTAGGGGAGACACAGGAGAGAAGGTTCTTTATTGAGACAGTAGGAAGGCTGAGAGGGAGACAGAGTAGGGGAGACACAGGAGAGAAGGTTCTTTATTGAGACAGTAGGAAGGCTGAGAGGGAGACCGAGTAGGGGAGACACAGGAGATATGGTTCTTTATTGAGACAGTAGGAAGGCTGAGAGGGAGACCGAGTAGGGGAGACACAGGAGATATGGTTCTTTATTGAGACAGTAGGAAGGCTGAGAGGGAGACAGAGTAGAGGAGACACAGGAGAGAAGGTTCTTTATTGAGACAGTAGGAAGGCTGAGAGGGAGACAGAGTAGAGGAGACACAGGAGAGAAGGTTCTTTATTGAGACAGTAGGAAGGCTGAGAGGGAGACAGAGTAGGGGAGACACAGGAGAGAAGGTTCTTTATTGAGACAGTAGGAAGGCTGAGAGGGAGACAGAGTAGGGGAGACACAGGAAAGAAGGTTCTTTATTGAGACAGTAGGGGAAAGCTGAGAGGAAGACAGAGTAGGGGAGACACAGGAAAGAAGGTTCTGATGGAAGTTGATCCAAGGCCAGCAGGGGAACATGTGGTTCCAGAGATATTGAGAGTCATTATACAGCACAGGTACAGTACAACAAATATAATAAGTTTGGCATCCAACCAGAGTGCAAATGTGGATGTGGTGGTCTTAAAGGACCTTATATATTTTGGCTGTATGCATGGAGATTCTTAAAGATTTTGACTTGATTTAATGAATGAAAACCTTTATTTAAAATTGACACCACAGCTACATTGGACCAGTCACAGTGGACAGACCAGATATGTTGTTTGCGTGTGTATAGCGCAAGTGCTAGTTTTCAACGCCAGTCCATTGAGGCTTTTCTAAAAGATGGAATAAAATTAACAGTATAATACAGAATTTGAGTCACAAATCAGATCCATGATCAAAACAACAAAACCAGTCCGCGTCTACACATGTGAGCACTGCTGCTTTGATTTCAACCATACTTTGAGGCCTCTGTTGAAGACGTTGGCATTGGACAAGCCAGTTTGTCTCTTTAACGGAGAAGGCGGACTGTCCAAACGAACTCTTGCACATGGGAACAGTATAGTCACCATTATTGGAAGCTTGTGTGTTTGCTCTGCTAGAGCTCCAACATCTAACCACCAGTCCAGAAAATAAAGATGAGACATGATTGTGTAAACATTTAAAAACTAGTCTAATATTACAGAAAATTCAAAACATTTCAAACGTGAAAAGATTGTGCTTACTCAAAATACCGCAGTGATGCCATCGCATTGGTTTACGGCCCATGATTTTTATAGCCTGTTTGTATATTAGTTATGGGTTTTAGTATGGTTTGTGAGGTTTGTGACCATGATGCATGTGATACAGTAAGACAAGTGGGAAAAGAATCATAGCATGCATATAAAGTTGAGCAGCTTTAGTTGACGGATCCCTTCTAATAAAATGAAAACAGTTTAAATTAGGCTTGACCTACTTACATACATTATGTACCTGTTTATAAAATGTTTGGTTCTTGTCTAATATGATTCCTAGGTACTTGACCTCATTCACTTCGGCAATTATAAAATGTTTACCTTAAACAAATCATTTATAGGCAGGCATGCGTTGGTGATTTCAAAACTGGTCGCACACGTTTTATTGACGTCACATGCACATGCACGCGCATAAATGTTCCCTCACGTGCGCACAGGAAGTAGCCTTCAATATATAAAGAAATTATATTGTCAACAGATATGGTGGAAAAACAAACAATGTTTTAAATGTAATTGTAGTTACATTGTTAATTTAGTTTGTATTTACTTTTCTAGTTTAAGTTAATTCAATTAAAGAAATTGTTTTACACACAAACACAAAAGCAAACTTAAAATAATCAGTCAACTTGTGTTTACTTGAAAATGATTGGTGATTTAATTTGATTCATGGCGCTGAATCCTCTTTCACATTCTACAGTGCTGCATCATGGAATGACTTTTGTGCATAAGAATGTATTGTAGTGTAGTGGTTGGAACCGTTGGATAGGATAGGATGGAATAATAGACACAGAGCTCCCTGCCCCCTCCCCCTCAGGTTTGGGGTGAACGATGGTCTGACTCAGGCAGAGCTGTGAATGTGATTGCCATGAAATGGGGTGCATTCCATGCGCTATTGTTATGCTTATGCGAGGTAGCCAGGTACACGCGACGAGTCAAGTGCAGCGCGTTCTTGAGCGCACGCGCCTGCGCGCACACATCCGTGCATGTGCGTGCACGCGCGTCTGCTCACAAAAGCTTGGTTGCACGTCGTGCACCAACCCCGTCCCATGAGCAACGCACCTCTGTTTATAGGTCTTTAGCGTATGGAGATACACATAGAGACAGTTTTCTTGACACGCAAGGTCAAATGAGACGACACAAGCCAGTCGGAGATGTTATGTAACACCTGGGTCAGGTGCCAAGCTGCCACGCTAGCTGTTTTAGCAGCAGACACATAGATGATGGTATCGTCAGCATACATCTGGGGCAGCTGACACCTGGACAACTTCGCGGTACAGTAGGTCATTAATGTACATGGTGAATAACAGTGGCCCAAGTACAGACCCTTGCGGTACTCCCATGCTGTTGGCAGGCAGTTTGTATTTCTCCCCATTGACCTTGACACACTGTTGTCTCCCGTCCAGGTATGACTTAAAACCACTGTGTTGATTCTGTGGACATCTTAAAATGTTTTAACTTAGACAAAATAACACTGTGTTTGATTAACTGTCAAAGGCCTTTTTTAGGTCCAGAAACACTGTCCCTACAACTTGTCCTTTGACTAATAGACACTTGACCCTCTCAATAAGATAACAATTAGCTGTTTCTGTGGAGTATTTAGGTCTAAACCCAAAACGTGTAGATAGAAATTTTTTCATAACTCACGATAAAATATGGGTCAAATTCTAGTAGATATTTAAAAGCATTATGAATATAAATACAACTTTTGCAGCATCCAAATGCAATTCAAATGTAATTGGTACATACAGTCTATCTCTATATGAAGACCATCTCTCCAAACCTTGTGGTTGAGCCTTGCTCTTTGTGGTGGTAGGGTCGGCCCATTTTAGACAGGGTCAATTTTCAGAAAATCATAACCCTGAAGGCATTTCGTGTTTATTTTTGGTACACAACATTTCTAGGGGTATTAAGGGGTGCTGAATCCAAATCTGCTGTATACCAAGCTCAAAAATGTCAAATAAGGCCTCAAAATTGATAAATCCAACATGGCCGCCAGTGCCAGGCTGAAATCTATTTAAGTGCATATCTTTTTGACTAAACAAGGTAGAAACATGAATGAAATGTGTTTTTATATGTTTGCATACATGAGGAATTTAAAATCATATCCTGATTTTAGATCAGTTGTGAAAATGTTGCTTGAAACTCATATTTATAGCAGAAACTGTGGTCGTTATTGATGCATAACTCATCAACCAAATAAGAAAGAAAAGCAGGATGATCCCAGGCCATGGATTTATTCATCAAACTCTTTTCTCTTGATTTTTGTTAATCAACATGCCATTTATGCAAATTAGATAGTCCTTAATATGCGTACAGTAGCTTAGGTACAGTCATTTATTGTCAGTCATCAATCGTATTCAGGCAGGTGTCGCATGTGTCTTGCAGTTGCATGATTCATCCAATGCCACTTTTCCTGAATAAAATAGAATAGATTATAATATAATAAAATAAAAATATTATTTTACCATATCAATATAAGTGAATGTTCAAGTTTCTTTATTAGTTGTCATACAGAATACGGAATACTTTGCATAAAATGTTTCTTTCTGTGTTGCTCCTGAGAGTGTGCTAGATAATAACAAGATAGTATAAAATAAGTATAATAAGTATAAAATAGAAAGTCAAGAAGTCAAGTACGTAAACAAGTGTAAACAACAAAATTGTTCAGTGTATCTATATATACAGTATGTACAGCTGGTACAAAAATGGTGAGGTATAGCTTAGCTTGTGGTGCCACCTTGTAGTGGTGAGGTGCAATAAGGAATGAGAATGATGTGCAATTTCCTTACCAATAATATAAATATAAAGTGTAAAGTGTGTCTAAAGTGGTAAAGTGGGTGCTACAGTGTGTTGTTTATTTAAATGGGACCTGCATTGCTATTCCTAGCACTATTTGGGCAACTTTACACAATTCCTGTGAGTCTATTGAAGACATCTGTACGTTTTTTTTCAAAAAATAATTCTAATCAAGTACTCAAAACCATCATTTTTCAGCCTCAGGATTTCAGGCTGTTATGGCCTGGCTTTGCCCATAAGCACTTTGAGTGAAAGTCAGCCCACACAGTCTGCGACTGGTATATATATGTATATATATATATATATATATATATATATATATATAGATAGATAGATAGATAGATAGATAGATAGATAGATAGATAGATAGATAGATAGATAGATAGATAGATAGATAGATAGATAGATAGATAGATAGATAGATAGATAGATAGATAGATAGATAGATAGATAGATAGATAGATAGATAGATAGATAGATAGATAGATAGAGAGAGAGAGAGAGAGAGAGAATTCACGTCCTTGTGTGCGTCCAGCAGACCAGGGGAAAAAGACAAGCCGTTATTGATAAGGCCCTACCCTCTCTCTTCCTTTCTTCTTTTTTTCTTTCACTCTCTCCCTCTGTATCATTCTGCTCTCCGCAGGGCGGTGTTTCTGTGCGGGGGGGGGGACCTGCGCGCAGAGTGTTTGCACAGTGGTCTCTCTCTCTCTCTCTCTCTGTCTCTCCCTCTCTCTCTTCCTCTCTCTATCTCTCTCTCTCTCTCTCTCTCCCTCGCAGAGTGCATGCAGAGGTGTCGGGTTTCACTCTGCCTCCCAGTATGAGGAAGTGGTTTCCACTCGCTGTGTAGTCTAGGTAGATTGTGGGCGGGCATTAGCTCCAACCACAGAGCCAATCGCATCACTGTCCGCTTACCCAGGCCCCGGCGACGTCACGATATGCCTCAAATCAGGATGACCTAATTAAATCTAGCAGGAAATGGTCTGAGCTGTATGAGAGCAATCCGCCAATATGGTATTTAGACACAAAAACACATTGATACTAACTCCTATTACTATAATACAATGCTAGAGACTGAAAAATGACATTTATAATGCATGTCACCTTTAAGTGAGTGTATGTGCGCTGTGGGTGTGTTGATGGTTTGCTTATTGTTCATTGTTAATTCATTGAGCATCCTGATGGTCTGGGGATAGAAGCTCCTTCTGAGTCTCTCTGTGCTTGCCATGAGACTCCGGTATCACTTGCCTGACCGCAGCAGTTCAAAGAGGCAGTTGTTTGAGTGGCTGGAGTCTTTGATTATTCTCTTAGCCTTGCCCATGCACCGCTTGTTGTAAATGTCTTGTAGAGTGGGAAGCCCACCTTCAATTGTGCGTTCGGCTGAACGGGCCACTCTCTGTAGTCTGCTGCGGTCTTGTGCAGTGCTATTCCCAAACCAGGAGGTGATATTGCCAGTCAAGATGCTCTCTATTGTGCATGAGTAGAAGTTCTTGAGGATCTTCTGACTCACGTTGAACTTCCTTAAGCGCCTAAGGAAGTAGAGGCGTTGTCGTGACTTCTTGATAACACTGTCAATGTTTGTGGTCCATGTCAAGTCCTCGGATATGTGGACTCCGAGGTACTTAAAACTGTTCACTCTCTCAACCGGTGCCCCGTCGATGCCGAGGGGGCTGTAGTCCCTGACCCCAGCCTCCAAAAGTCCACAATCATCTCCTTTGTTTTGCTGACGTTCAGGGAGAGGCTGTTCTCTTGACACCATCCCGCTAGAACCTTAACCTCTTCCAGGTAGGCCCCTCGTTGTTTGCAGAGATCAGGCCCACCACTACTGTGTCGTCATCAAATTTGATGATTGTGTTGTTGTTTCCGCTGTGCCACACAGTCATGTGTGTACAGGGAGTGGAGGAGGGGACTCAGGACACAGCCCTGGGGGGCCCCTATGTTGAGAGTGATGGATGAGGAGGTGCAGTTGCCTGCTCTCACCACCTGGGGTCTGCCCGTCAGGAAGTCCAAGACCCACTGGCAGAGGTCATAGCTATGAGTTTGGAGGGGACTATGGTATTGAATGCTGAGCTGTAGTCAATGAATAGCATTCTCACATAGTTCCCCTGCCTCTTGTCCAGGTGTGATGCTGCTGTGTGCAGCACATGGGCTATGGCGTCCTCCGTGGACCTGTTGGGGCGGTATGCAAATTGCAGGGGGTCCAGGTTGATGGGGAGGGAGGAACAGATGTAGCATCCGAGGTTGGTGGCAGAGTCTCTTGTGGACGGCCTTTGCAGAATAACTCTTGCTTTGTTGCATGTATCCACCTCAGGCACACCATAGATCTTGCAGATGAATCTCTCTGTTGATGTCACAATATCTTCTGTGAAAGGGCCCTTCCCAAGGCCAGCAAGATCAGTGTGATGGTGCTCGAACACCTGCCAGGCTGTTTTCTTTCAATGACCACTGAACTGGGACACACTGTCACAGCCGGTGAGGGCATGGAAGGCAAGGATTGTGTCCAGTTGATCATCAGATAGTAGCTTTCTAATGTCATGTACTGGAAAATATTTTGGATCCTTCGATGTCCCAGCTTTCATGTAGAGATGCGTACATCGGATTCTGTCATAGTGAGCCAAGAGTAGAAGCAGCACATCTGTGTCACGCGCTGACACGACGATTGTTTCCACTGGAGCCTGGATGAGAAAATCAGACTTCCTCATGGTCAGCACTCAGAGAGGAGACTTCAAGATCTGGATCTGTTGACTTGACAGTTGTCGCTTCAGCAAACCTCTCTGATACTACAACTACAGGTTCATCATCCGGGCTGTGTTCTATCAGGTGGTTTGAGAGTAGTTGAGCGATATCTGATTTGTTGTCTTCAAGGGCCATGAAGCTCGACCAATCGGCAGGAAGTGGAACAGACTTGTTTTTGATTTCACAACGTACTGGTCTGTGGCGCTGTTTGCGTTTCACCCTTGTGCCTGTTTTGATGGATTGGTCATGGTATCTGTCAAAGACGACATCTACTCTCTGGTATTTTGCTCCCATCTTCAACACGGTGTCAGTGAACTTGTTCGCATAGTCACCAAATGTTGTAGTGTCAGGTGGCTTTCCGAGTGCCATTACCAGAGCTTGGCCATCAATGACCAGGCAGCAGGGTCCCTGAAGGGTAAGATCTGCAGGGGTTTTAACTTGTTTCGTCAGTATATTTGCAAACACAGACTTGTTGGTGGAATGTAGACTCCCGTTAGTTGTGCCCAGAGATGGCGGGATGGGCATGAGCTCATGCTGGAGGATATTGTCAAGGTCTACCTTACGACCTGCTCTGTAAGCTCTGATGAGCATTTGTAGAATCTGCCTGTCCACTTTGATGGTGTTTTGCTTGTTCTTGGAAAGTTGCAGAACTTCATACAAAGAGGCAAATGTCTTGGCTTTGTTCATTCGAATGGGTGGTTTCAGGTTCAGGTGCTGGTCACTATCTGGAGGTTCACACAAACGTTTGTCCACAAACATGTTCAGTTGTGCCTGTCCAAGGTGTTCTGCGCCAAGTATGGATTCTTGAATCTCCGGTGTGACTACGTCCTTGTTGATGTATGTAAGAAAACTTACAAAAGCACATTTAATTCAGGTTTGTACCTTGTGTAGTCACACTTAACTCATTAAGCCCCACCATTTATTTTTAGAAAATTCGCCTAAAACAGCATGCTTACATTAAAATGCTTATATATCCAGATTTATAAGAGCTACCTGCATAAACTTGGTACCTGAGGAAAGCTAAGACTTGGGGGATTCTAATGTTGGTGACCAACACTGTACAGTTATTACCAAATTGCTGTAGTATTCCTGCAAACACTGAAGACATTTAATTTTATTTATCCTCGCCTATACAAAGATTACAGTTAGACAGTCAAAAACACCCTGTTACTCATGGTTGCACCCCAGCTATATTCCTACTTTCTTCCTCCATGGGTGCAGATGTTCTGTGCAAAGTTTCATGTCAGTAGAATAAAAACTGTGGGTTTAGCACCTGTTTTTGTGGAGAGAGGGCCTGGTGCTGGCGGCCATGTTGGATTTCTCAATTTTGAGGCCTTATTTGACATTTTTGAGCTTGGTATACAGCAGATTTGGATTCAGCACCCCGTAATACCCCTAGAAATGTTGTGTACCAAAAATAAACACGAAATGCCTTCAGCACTTTATACAAGCACATTTTCAGAAATTCTGCCTAGTCTATTTGTTTACATTTGGGTTACCTACCGGTTGCACCTAAACGCCTCCTTCTCAAAATAAAACATAAACAAAGGTAAATTATTCATCCAAACGTGTATAGCTTTACGTGCCGTTGACAAATCCAAGCATCCGATGCACAATGTTCTCTCGTTGACTATGAGCCGGATGGCGGTGATTTGCAGTATGTTGTTGGGGGAGTGCACAGAGGGAGCGGATGGATCTTCAGGTAGTCTCTTCAGGTAGTCGTCTCCCTGCAGGAGACTCACAGCAGCTCAGGGGGAACAGATGGATCTTCAGGTAGTCGTCTCCCCGCAGGAGGTCCACAGCAGCTCCATGTGCATTCAGACGATTGTATAAATAGCTGCAACCCCTCCATATCCAACAGGGCCCCGTTCCATGTACGTGGTTCAACTAAGTCGATCAACATGTCCATTATCCAGCTTCAGTTAACCCGATGTTCAAAGCCGGGATTTTCCTGTTTCACAAAGGAGGATTCAGTCTCGTTAACTCAAGCCAGACTTGAGAGTCAGGCTCAAGTCAGGCTAGATGCGCGCTCCCGTTTTAGGTGGAAAGCCAGCACGTATCGATGGCAGAGACCCTGATTCTCAACGGCATTGATTGATTAATTGATTTAAGACTTTATTGACAGATTGCAATAGGCTCAATCGCCTCGCCGACAAGTTAAATGCGTTATCTATAGGCTAATTCTAAGTCCCTCATTACCTCAATCAATCAGATTATATTTCTTTAAACTTGCCTGCTGGATTGAATAATCAAATGAGATCTTGCTAGCGAAAATTATTAGTTAACTGTTATACAGAATTACGATACGGCTCTCTTACCCATTGATTGATGTATAGTCAATCTTTTACTTATCTTCTCTGTGGTGTAACGGGTTCTTCTTTTGACTTTCACACGGACGACCGGGGTTCAAGGCCCTAGTCTTTTCCTTCTTTTTGCAATATAGGAATAATTCAATTTGGTGCACGTTGAGAGCTATATAAAGAATGACATCCTCAATGCATGTAGATTTATAATATTTTAACTTAAAACCAGGCTACTTTGGCGTATAATCATTAATATTATATTCAAAAAAATCATATTGGAAACACGGGGATTTGAACCCCGGTCGCTGAACTGGCAGGGATGAGCACTACCGCTGGGCCACTGGGCCAGATGGGATAAATTCATTGTTTATACATTAATGAACGAGAGACCCGTGTTTAGAATATCCGTTGTTTTGAATGAAGTTTATCTCTTATCCTCATTCATTAATGTGACGTCAACGGCTCATTCAATTTCTCAAATCCGTCAAACAGCGCATCTCATCAGACATCTTAATCCCAGTTACAATTAAAATAACCACATCATGTGTACATCGCACGAGCGAGCGCCACCGTCGCCACGGTATATATAACGTGCATTATTTAGGACAAAGTGAATTTAATATCAGCATTTTGGGTCTATTTTACATTTCAAAAGCCCCCTCTGGAAGAATGGAGCACAAAAACGTAATTCAGAATGGTATAATGCAGATCGTAGACTGTGGGAATAGTTTCAGGAAACGGGCTGTCACTTCTTTGCGGGGGCGTGGCGATAGTTCAGGCTAACTTGAACTTGAACTCTGCTTTCGAGCAGGCTCAAACTTTTGGATATGTTGTCATGGTGATTTGGGAAATCCAGGTACATGAAATCGGAAAGTCAGGCTAACACAGTTAGCCTGATAAAGTTATCCGGCTAACTCGGTTATCCCGGTACATGGAACGGGGCCCTGCTCAGTCAGTGTTTCTCCATGGCAACAGGTCGGCGGAAGTCTAATCACTCATGTCTTTATAATGTGTCAAAGAATACACCTCTCAGGAGGGAACACGTACCCATGCAAAAAATTACAACAACAAAAAGCAACACCAAACCAAAATAGTTAAAACAAATAAACAATATATATTGGTATCGGTTGATATCGGTTGATATCGGTATCGGAAATTAAGAGTTGGACAATATCGGTATATCAGTATCGGTAAAAAAGCCAATATCGAGCATCCCTAATATTAACTTAACATGTCCGAAAAGGAGTAGGATGAAGTATAAACATATTTAATCCTACCCCTTCTCTACTACTAGTGATTGTGAATATACATCATTGTAAGACTAAATATATACATGCATCCACATCTACATATCTACACATAAATGCACTATTCTGCATACATTTAAATATACAGTATGTACCAACAATAATAAAGTAAATAAATAAATAATCTATGTAAACACCTAGTGATTGTCAAAGCCCTTCTTCATCCATGTACCTAAAATAAAGGCATTAATAGATGTGTTTGCATGTAGTACATTTCCATATATATGTACCTGTGCATATGTGTAGAGGCTATATCGCAATGTATATGCACAACATGTTCTCATGAACCGGTTTGTAGCATAATTATGCAAAATGTCTAGCTTCTCTGTGACTCTGCGGTTAAGTTAACGTTATGGTTAGGTTATGGTTATAATTACAGTTTTGGTTAGGATCAGGGGCAGGGTTACAGTTCCCCATACGCTCACCAATTTGTAGGACGTCCAACGAAAAGTATGATGTGCAAATTGATGAAAAACAAATATTAAGCATAAGCCATCGATAAGTCTTAAGACGTCTCAAGTGTCAGGATGGAGGTAGGTGAGTTCCAATTGTTGTAGGCAATCACAGAGACGGAGAAGGTATACTCTTGAACAGTTTCGACTTTAATAGTAAAGAACACAAAGAGTAATACTAGGATACTATGCTAAAGGCAAAGGAACGAGAGAATAGATAATGAAGCTTAGTGGTGGTCCAGAACTGGAACCGGCCGCGTTATCTCCGAACGCCTATAGTGAAGACCTGACGAATGACAAGCAGAGGAAAGGAATGTTAAATAGCCACCAAATACCAACATTCCACACACACACCTGTGACAGCCAATCAGAAGCCAACCCCTAAGTGACAGCACTAAATGACAGGGAAAAACAAGTGACAGCAGTCAGGTGACAGATGACAGAGAAGGTGGGTGGTTCCCGACCGTAGTCAGGAACCAGAATCGTAACACTCAAGACGTCTTGGTACAGAAAGTCTTGAAACATCTTGAACCATGAAAGAAGTTCAAGTAAGGGACAGTCAACGAGGAGGTGTGCGTTACAGTACATGGTTCTGAGGCACGACGTGGAGGCCAGGGACCCACACGACGTGCAGCAGGTGCCACAAAGTACTTTGAAATAAAATAAAATATCGCAATTTTTGGGTGAAACGTTTTACACTTGTGTTTTCCTTCCAGGTCATTCGTTTATCAAGTTGAGTTATCAAGTCAGCTAGCTGTGCTTGGCCACAGTTGAGAACGAGTAGGCTATGACAGCTGTGCTCTTCAATGTTGCTATGGTTACAGGTTGGGTAGCAGATGAATTTAGAACGGAATTTAGAACGGTGATTAAAGATTAAAGCTGAACTACGCATGCATTAAACGGTTTTAAAGCACACCTGCCGGGTTAATCAGAAAAGATTAGCAAACATAATAATAAAAAAAATGCCCATCTAATTTGCATCGATTAGCTTGTGCAAATGTGTCTCCGAGAACACGCTTGCATTATCTTATTTATTTTTTTGAAGAGAATCGACTAATGTGTAGTGTTTAAACAAGCGTAATCCCTTTGGAAAATAAGCTCTTTTGTTTACTTACATGAACTGTGCGGCACACGCGACAATAAGGCTGATAATTGGACAAGGAATCGCACACCTGAGAGAAGGGAGATTATTGCATTTCCACAACAAGCCTCTCGCAATCTCTCCCTCTGATCTCCTGACTCAGCTCCTCTCTCCCAACTCCCCTCAGAAGACCAATAATTACTCGAGGAGAAGTCACACAACTCAGAAATGTGAGATAATCGTGAACGATCTTGTGAGAGAGATGGGGAGGGGGGGGAGGACGCGGTAATTACATCGACTGACACAAAGTCAGTGCCGCACGCTCGGCCGCTTATATCGGCAGCCTCAACTTTTTACACCAGGCGAGCGAATAACACAATAGAAATTGCAGTATCCAGGCGAAAAAAACCTTGTCCTGAAAGACGACAATGGAGATGTAAAACACGACGTCGAAATACATTTCAAATTAAATTAAACTGGGGGGTCGATATGACACTAAAAATGGAAAACAATATTCCGCGAGCAGATAAAGATTAATCACCCCTCCGTTGAAACTCCCATAAAACGATGATAAAGTTCTTTTAAGTCAGATTGTATCTACATAGCGGAGGTGTTATATCAGATAAGACATGTGGTTACTCATGCGTATTAATTGTAGATTCCTCCCACCAGGCTCGATGGATTCCCAGATACAGTACATGTCTGTTGTATTGAAAGCTCAGCGGTGCCCCCAGAGGGCTACTACAGCATGCAGATGCATTTAGATGGCAGCGACATGTCACATGATGATTAAAGGGGCACTTTGCCAAAAAACAGTACTGATTTATTTTGCATAATCTCACACATATCCAAAAGCTCTAATCAGTTTTGCACAAATTAATTTAGTTTGACAGTTATTGAGAGTAGATGAGTTTGAATATGGCCACCAGTGATGTCATCGGGGGCATTTGATTTGATTTTAAATCTTTATTTCGAACATGTAAATGAATACAAACAAAACAAATAACTAAACAAAATCAAAACATAGCTCAAACAAAATAAATAACTAAACAAAAGCAAAACATAACTCAATTTACATGTTCGAAAAGGAGTAGGAAGAAGTATACACTTATTTAATCCTACCCCTTTTCCACTACTCAAATGAGTGTACTAATTTAAAACATTTCAAAACAAATATTATGCAAAACAAAACAAAAAAAAACTATATTATGTAAAACACGAAAGAAAGAAAAATGTAAACACCCGTGAAAGTCCCTTCCTCATCCCTGTACCTCGTGAACATCATTTCCTTATAAATCAGTTTGAATTGTCTCATATTTGGACATTTCTTTAGCACCACATTCAGACTGTTTCACTCCACATATTGAGATGCAGTGTCTTATCATGGTAGTGCGTACACTAGGGCTGACCCCTATTAGTTGATTAGTCGACTAATCGGTGGAAAGTAGCCGTAGTCGACCAGCCAACCTCTTAGTCGAATATAAAAAAATAATAATAATAATTATTATAATATATATATATATTTTTTTTTTATCATTCTTTCCAAAAGAAAAGAGGCCTAGAAGCGTGGCTAACGCTAATGGCACGCATACCAGAGGCTAACTGCCTACGAAAACAGGCACAGAGGCACTGAAAGAGGATTTCACCCATCTAATGAACACACTAGACTCGACAAATATCAAGATGTATCCCTGTTGGTCTCTGACAAGAACAAGTTACAGGTTGAAAAAGCCCTCAGCTCGGAACTAGGCAAAATCTGCATATGGCTCGCCGACAACAAACTATCATTACACATGGGCAAAACAGAGTCCATTCTCTTCGGTTCAAATAACAAACTCAGCAAGACCGACGGCTTCTCAGTTACAGTGGGTGACAATATTGTCACAAGGAAAGATGAAATTACCTACCTGGGTTCCATCCTAGAGGCTAATCTTTCCTGTGACAAAATGGCATCCAATGTAATAAAAAAAAGTCAACCAACGAACTCGATTCTTGTACCGGATCTCCTCTCTGGTAAACAAGAATACCCTGAAGACTCTGGCAGGAGCACTCATTCAAGGGTACTACGACTATGCTTGCACCTCATGGTACCAAAGCACCTCAAAGGCACTAAAAAACATTACAAACATCTCAAAACAAACTAGTCAGACTACTGCTTGACCTGACTCCTAGAACCCACCTCACCCCTGCCCACTTTGACAACCTAGGATGGCTTAGAGTAGACGACAGAGTACAGCAACTTGCAATGGGCCTGGTCTACAAGATACACTACACGACCAAGGTAACCATGTACATGTCAAAATACTTCCCAAAAGTCAGTGAATACCATGATCACAACACCAGAGGGAGCTCCACAAATCATGTTAAACCCAGATTCGGCTCAAACAAGGGACTAAACACGTTTCGCAATTATGCCACATCAATGTGGAACGCCCTACCCAAAGCTGTAAAGGAATGTGAATCACTACCCACTTTCAAAAACACTCTCAAAGAACACCTACGGGAGACTGCAATTCGAAACTGGCCCCTGTAAATGTCCTAACCCAGTTGTACAGTAAATGACCAAGTATGGCTTTGTCAGTATTCCAATGTACAGTGTACAGTGTCCCCCACCCCACCCCCCCTACCCAACCCCCCACCTCCAATGTACAGCCCCCCACCAGCCCACTCAACCCCACCCCACCTACCCAACCTCCTCCAATGTACAGTTTCTACGTCAAATGTATATACACTCTTTTTCTGGACACTTTACACAAACAGTACTGTATTTGCAAATCTGGTATGTCATAAATGTATAGATGTAGCAGTACTGTCTATCTGTATGTCGTGTGTGTCATATATGTTATGATGAATTGAAAATGGGGGACCCTGATGTAAACAAGACGAAAGTCTTTCTCTGGTCTGCATCCCCTTAACAATTGTATGTATTGAGCTGTACTGTACTGTACCCATTCTGCAATCTGTTAATACACTTTTCAATCAATCAATCAATCAATCAAACCCAGGTACCCGTAGGTTAGGGGTTCCCAAACTTTTCAGGCCGGGACCCAGAAAATAAGGCGTCAGAGAGCCGCGGCCCAATGCACATCGTCAGGCTTTTTTTTTTTTTGCCAGGCGACCGATTTTTTAAGCCAAATATCACTTCAATCCTATTAAGTTAGTTCAAGTTAGTCATTCATTTATATGTGCTATTTATGAGAGGGCTAACTTGTTGCAAAATAATAATGATAATAATAATAGCCTCATTAAAATACTATTGTTGCTTCGGTTGTTTTCAGCGTTTTATGTGCATAATCTGTTATTTAGTTTGAAATGTTCGTTGAAATAAGTAGATTTTTCGTTTTTGTTTAATTATTAAGTTAATATAAAACCATATAGTCACATTTTAGAATACAATAGAATAGAATTTTAGAATACAACTAGAAACACTGTCCTGGCCTGCTTCTAAGTTCAGTGGCCCGACAAAAAAAAAAAAATTAACTTTTTTTTACCTTTTTTTACCTTTTTTTTTTAATCATCTCGCGGCCCTCCCGTGGCTGCAGATTTCAGAGATACTTTTTTTCAGAGATACTCTATTCCAGTCAGCTGGGAGGTAACGGTAGGGAACGTGAAAACGTTGATTAAAAAAGACAGTTCTCGTCACTCTCTCATCACCGTACGTTCCAGTGAGTACATAGGGAAATGAAGATGTCCCTGTTTTGCGGGAGACCCCCCCGGAACGCTGTGCTGATTAACTGCAGTGAGGCCTAATCATAGTGTCCATCATGGCACTTTGACAACTACAGCAATGGTCCTCTTCTCAGTCACCTTCCTGTAATATGACTCATGCATACAAAATGTGGGGGGGGGGGGAAATCATTTCAAGCTGCTTTCAGCTAAGTTGACTGAGGCTGTGTCACATTTAACACCTGCCTTGTCAGCATTATTATACATGGACACAAACACACACCCACACAGATTAACACTGTAGCAAGGTTAATGTGTTAATGTGTGTTTCCACTGATGTTGTTTTGAATTATTCCAAAGCGAGGACATCTATTCTGACCCTCAGCAATAGAGCGTGCAGCTTATCGACCACGCAGGAACCTGAGCCATTAAACACTGCCAGCTAGGGGCACCCGTCCTGCCACACACTGCCAGCTAGAGGCACCCGTCCTGCCACACACTGCCAGCTAGAGGCACCCGTCCTGCCACACACTGCCAGCTAGAGGCAACCGTCCTGCCACACACTGCAGCCAGCTAGAGGCACCCCGTCCTGCCACACACTGCCAGCTAGAGGCACCCGTCCTGCCACACACTGCAGCCAGCTAGAGGCACCCGTCCTGCCACACACTGCCAGCTAGAGGCAACCGTCCTGCCACACACTGCAGCCAGCTAGAGGCAACCGTCCTGCCACACACTGCCAGCTAGAGGCAACCGTCCTGCCACACACTGCCAGCTAGAGGCACCCGTCCTGCCACACACTGCCAGCTAGAGGCACCCCGTCCTGCCACACACTGGTTTTGACTCGTCGCTCCGTCTCCCAGCAGTATAGTATAATATATAGTAGTATAGACATACTGTAGTAGCATAGTACATGGTACTGTATATAGTAGTATAGACATAGTAGCATACTACATACTGTAATAGTACATACTAGGGCTGACCCCGATTAGTCGACTAATCGAGCGAAAGGAGCCGTAGTCGACTGCCAACCTCTTAGTCGAATAGTAAAAAAAAGAAAAAGAAAAAAATGATATATATTATATTTATTTTATTTTTTTTATTTTTTTTTATCATTCTTTCAAAAAGCAAAGAGGCCTAGAAGCGTGGCTAAGGCTAATGGTGTGCATACCAGCAAGAAAATGGGCACAGAGGCATGGAAAGAGGAATGAACACACTAGACTAGACAAATATCAAGATGAATCCATCAGTGGACCAATTGCATGCTTTTGCAGAGGACAAGAAGCCTTCAGTCGACTCCTTCAGACATTAAGCACCCCCCACAGCCCAAATATTTTAAAAGTATTTATATATATATATATATATATATATATATATATATATATATATATATATATATATATATATATATATATATATATATATATATATATATATATATATTATATATTTCTTTTGCATTTTTTGCACTGGTAGTCGACTACCAGTCGACTATCGGCAAATCTCGGCCAATCAAAATCCACTATCCAAATCCTTAGTCGGGGACAGCCCTAGTACATACCTGTACTAATAGTAAAAGACAGTAAGTCAATGTCCTTTCATTAGTCTCTCCACGTGTGAGACCCTCCTCTTGCTGGAGTTCTGGGATGGCTTGCATAATTAAAGGCATCCGATTCATTTAGCTTACTGTCAGGGGAACAATTAAAATAGAAAAGCAGTGTGCATCGGAGTGGGTGAGAGTGGGTGAGAGTGGGTGGCTGGGTGTGTGTGTGTGTGTGTGCTCTCATGAGGGTTTGAGTGTGTAGATGCCATGATATAATTAGTTGGTAGATGCATGCAAGCTCATTTACACATTTTTGTGACTGTGTGTGTACCGTAGATATGTGTAGATGTGTGCAAGCACGTGTATTGACATGCGTACTGTGGTGTGCCAGTGTTGTAGTCGAGTCACTAAATCTTGAGTCCGAGTCACCAAAGAAGAGCATGAGTCGAGTCCGAGTCGAGTCCCCATTACCCGAGTCCGAGTCCAAGTCATCAAGGTTGAGTCCACTCCACTCTCGCAGTCAAAGAGCTGACGTACAAATAAACCTTCACCATTTCAAAGGGAGTTTACTTTGTGAAACAATAGCCAAACAAATGCACTAGCCATCAATATCTGCCAAATGATTAGGGCCTATTACAACAAAAAAATATTTATAACTGTATTTATCAATTAACAAGTCCGAGTCTGGGGCGGCTAAGTGGCGCAGTGGGCAAGGCGCTCGCCACTAGTGCAGGAGATGCTGGGTTCGAGCCCACCTCTCGGCGTTGCTACCAGCTTGGCTGGTCGTTCATACTAACACAATTGGCAGTGTTAGGGGTGGGAAAGCTGGTGGGTGGGTCCTGGTCGTTGTAAACAGCGACTCCTACAGTTTGGTCGGGGCGCCTGCTCAGCGAGGATAGGATCTAAGGGCGGTAGTGTGATCCTTCCACACGTTACACCCTCTCAGTGAGAGTCCGCGCTGCCAGGTGAAAAGAAGCGGTTGATTGGCTACACATGTGTCGGAGGAAGCACGTGGTAGCCTCCACTCTCCCAGACCGACCGTAGGGGGTAGGTGCGCAGCAACCAGGAAGGGGATTGGGAATTGGCATAACAACTAACATTGGGATGGGAGAAAAACGGAGGAAAAACGAGGGGGGGGAAAAACAAGTCAGAGTCCTCGTCTGCACCTTCAGAGTCCGAATGCAGTCAATGCTCGAGTCCAAGTCCAATTCCGAGTCATCAGTGCTCAAGTCCAAGTCGAGTCACGAGTCCTGAAAATCAGTCCAGGACTTGGACTCGAGTACTACAAAACACTGTACTGTATGTATGAGTATGCAAATGCACCCATGTGTGTGTGTGTTGACATGCGAGTGAGTGGCCCCACTGTGGAGCTTTCCCTCCCAGGCAGACCTGGCTGTGAGCCAAAAGTCAACCATTATTGGCCAATTAGCAAGGGAGGCATGAATGCACTGCCCTTATAGACATAAAGCACACTGGGCTGTTTGGGTAATCAACAGAGAGCGAGAGAGACAGAGAGAGAAATGGATGGAGGAGGGATAGACTGATCGTTTTTCTCGCAAGGCCAATTTGCGGTATACACAGCTAGAAGTCATTAACGATGCAGCATGTGAGATGTAGATATTGGCATTAGGGCTGGCCGACTAATTGAGTTTCAATTTCAATTATAAGATCATCGAGATCAAACGATTGTTTTGCCGCGTTTCCCTCATTTTGTCTTGTGCTGTAAATGCAGCGCACCCTCCCTTGCGGTGTGCTCCCCCCCCCCCCCCCCCCCCCCCCCCCCCCCACGCCCAAACAGAAGTGGGAGGAGGGAGCCACAGAGCGTTTCTCCAGTTATTTTTAAACATCTTTGGTAACTTGTAGAAGATGACAGACAACCCCCCAAGAGAGGTCAAACAAATACAGTCGTCGTCATATGACGTTCTCAATTTAATTTTTTTTTAAACAGTAATCCTGTTTAATAATTGTGATTTCGATATCAATCAAAATAATTGTGATTGTGATTTTTGCCACTTGTTTGCCTAATTGACATACCGGTATACCTCAAATATGTTCTTCATAAAATTGAGATGGATCAGTGATTTCCTCAACTAGAGCACTATTTTCAACTGTAGCAAGTGCAATAAAATACTTAAAGGGAAACATAGCTGGTCTCAACATGATCAAATATACTTCCATGTGGATTATCCTCAGTGTACTGTATACAAAGGGTTAAACCCAGTGCCACGGTGTGATAGACTGTCAATGCGGTTTGGTGGATAATTCGCCAAGTGTGAGACTGTGGCAATTATGTTGTTATTTAATTTAATTTATTATTTGTATTTCCTTTTCTTTGAGCTTGCTAACAGGCTGGCAGGAGGGTGTGAGGACAAACGCAGCGAGGCTGTGGGCGGGGGTCCAGATGGGGGTGATTGGTGTCGGCTATGGGCACAGGGCAGAATAGCAATGAAGCTAGTTTGCCTAATTGTAACCCTGCAGTAGCTCTGAGAGTGGTGTGTGTGTGTGTGTGTGCGTGCGTGCGTGCGCGCGCGCGCGTGTGTGTGTGTGTGTGTGTTTGTGTGTGTGTGTGTGTGTGTGTGTGTGTGTATACTCTTGCTGTGTGTCTCTGTGTGTGTGTGTGTGTGTGTGTGTGTGTGTGTGTGTGTGTGTGTGTGTGTGTGTGTGTGTGTGTGTGTGTCTGTGTGTGTGCGCACGCGTGTGTGTGTGTGTGTGTGTGTGTGTGTGTGTGTGTGTGTATACTCTTGCTGTGTGTCTCTGTGTGTGTGTGTGTGTGTGTGTATACTCTTGCTGTGTGTGTGTGTGTGTGTGTGTGTGTGTGTGTGTGTATACAGGCTTGATCCACATGGAAGGCCAGGCAGACAGGCTGGGAGTTGAAAAGATTTAGCATAATTTGTATATATTTTTAGTTTCAGTTTCAATCCAAAACCAAATAATTATATTCAGTATAAACCAACCTGATGAAACTCCCTTGTGAAACACGTTGTTCGTCTTTCTATCATGAAAAACACAATGAAATTAAGATAGTGGCTGTATCACGATTAGGAGTTGGGAGGAGAATATCAATACTTCCCCTCGCAATATTTGATCTATATGTGATGCGTCAGTACCATCATGTTTTCATTGTTTAAGTTTACGTTTATTTATAAATGTTTTACCCAGGGATCGTCAGTTCGAGCCCAGCGCTCCACATTGCTTTCAGTTTAGCTGGTCGTCCATACTAATACACATTGGCCGTATTAGAGGGTGGGAAACTGATGGGTGGGGATCGGGCGTTGTGGACAGCGACTCCTACAGGTCGGTTGGTGCACCTGCGCAGTAGAATCAGGAAGTGTCGGGGGCAGCGTGAGCCTCCCACGCGTTACTCCTCGCCACTGAGAGATCGAGCTGCGCAGGTGAAAAGATGCGACTGCTGTTACCTCAAGTACCGGAGGGGACTTGTCACTTGTGCTATGTATGACTTAGTCCACATTGCAGCCGGCTTGTGGGAGGCAAGAAACAGCGTCCGTGACAGGGGAGGGTTGAATTGGATGATACGAAATTGGGATGGGAGAAAATATAGAAAAATGGGAGAAAAAGTCGATACAAAAAAAAAAATTTACCCAGGGACAGTGCACATTAATCAACATCTTCAGTTTCCACATCAATGTAAATGTGCCAGAATTAGCTAATGAGCTAGTTTTCATCTGTAGTCCCTGCCTATTATGCATGTCTTTATTAGGGCTGGGCACCGAAAACCGGTTCTAATAGGAACCGGTTCCTAACTTCCGGTTCTGGAACCGGAAGTAACATATTTGCATTTCGATTCTTAATTTCGATTCTTACATTTTTTTTTTTTTTACTTTAATAATACCCTAGTTACAATACAGCAACCAAATTAAACTGTATCAAGTCAACTGAAAATGTGAATAGTATGAAAAAATTATTAAAATCTCCTGTGAAATAAGCTGTGACCTGTTTTAACCTGCACCTCAAAGAATCGGAATCGAGAATCGTTTAGAACAGGAATCGATATGGAGAATCGGAATCGGAACCGGAATCGTTCAAATCCAAACGATGCCCGACCCTACTCTTCATGGTGTGGGAGGAGACCCAGGCGAACACGGGGAGAACATGCAGACTCCACACAGAGAGGCCCCCTGCTGGGCGGCTGGGTGGCGCAGCGGACATTGCGCTCGTCACCAATGCAAGATACACCGGGTTCGACTCCGGCTTGGGCCGGCTGTCATACTAACTCAATTGGCAGAGTTAGCGGGTGGGAAGTCGATGGGTGGTAATCTGGACGTTGTGGACAGCGACTCCTACAGGTCGGTGTTGGGGGACGCCCTGCACAGCAGAGACAGGAAAATGGCGGGGGGGGGTAGTGTGAGCCTCCCACACGCTACACCTCGCCAAATGAGAGTCCGTGCTGGCAGGTGAAAAGATGTGACAGGCTGCCTCCACGTGTATCGGAGGGGACATGCGATGCAAGGCTTCTATCCTCCCTACAACCGGCCAGTGGGGGGGCATATGCGAGCAACGTTCAAGACAGGGGGAGGGGAGAAATTGGCACGGCTAAATTGGGATGGGAGAAACATTTTTAAAAGAGGAGAACAAGTGGATAAAAAAAAAAGAAGGCGGTCAGGTGGCGTAGCGGAGATTGTGCTCGTCACCAATGCAAGAGGCTGTGGTCTCGACTCCCGGAGAGTCAGCATTGCCTTGGCTCGGGCTGATCGCTATACTAACTCGTTTGGCTGAGTTAGGGGGAGGGAAGCCGTGGGTGGGGCCTGGGCGTTGTGGACAGCGACCCCTACAGTTCGGTCGGGGCGCCTGCACAGCGAGGGTAGGATCTGGAGAGAGGTAGTGTGACCTTCCACACGTTACACTCTCCCAGTGAGAATCTGCGCGGCCAGGCTGGCTGCCGGCTGGCTGCACATGCGTCGGAGGAAAGCATGTGACAGTCTCCGGCCTCCCGGACCAACAGTAGGGGGGGGGTGCGCAACAACCAGGAAGGGGGTTGGGAATTGGCATAACGACTAACAGTGGGATGGGAGAAAAATCGGAAAAAAGGAGGGAGAAAAAAGATTAAAAAAAAAATAAAAAAAAAAATAAATAAAAAAAAACCCTACTGGGGTTCAAAGCCAGCAGTGCTGACCACTGTGCCACCGTGCCGCCCTTTCTACTTTTTGCAACTTATGAAATAGGATTTCATCACCTTATTGGAGAAATGTGTTCACAAAATAGTCTTTGAGGATTTCTTTGTACCCCGGTTTCTGAATATGTATCATGTTTTCAAATGTAAATGGTAAATGGACTGCATTTATATTATAGTGCTTTCATCCAAAGTGTGTTACAACTTATGCCTTCATACCCATTCGCCCACACGTTCACACACAGACAGCAACCATGCAAGGTGCTGCCAACCTGCTCATCGGGAGCAGTTAGGGGTCTCGGTTAAGTGTCTCTCGCTGTGTGTGTGTGTGTGTGTGTGCGTGTGCGTGTGTGTGTCTCTGTGTGTGTGTGTGTGCGTGTGCGTGTGTGTGTCTCTGTGTGTGTGTGTGTGTGTGCGTGTGTGTGTGTGTGTGTGTGTGTGTGTGTGTGTGTGCGTGTGTGTGTGTGTGTGTGTGTGTGTGCGTGTGCGTGTGTGTGTGCGTGTGTGTGTGGGTGTGTGTGTGTGTGTGTGTGTGTGTGCGTGTGTGTTAACTGGCTTCACAGTCGAGTCACGTCACCACTTTGTTTCCTGACAATTGAAGCCTCTCAAACCTAATGAAGCATTTTAACACAGACCTCTGAAAACATCTACTATAATCACCATCACTTCTTTCTCTCTCTCTATCTATCCTTATATCTCTCTCTTTCTCCTCTCCTCTCTCCTTCTCCCTATCTCTCCTTCTTTTCCTCCCCCCCTATCTCCCTCCATCTCTCTCCTTATTTTCCTTCCCCTCTCTCTCCCTCCCTCTCTCTCCTTATTTTCCTTCCCCTCTCTCTCCCTCCATCTCTCTCTCCTTATTTTCCTTCCCCTCTCTCTCCCTCCCTCTCTCTCCTTCTTTTCCTTCCCCTCTCTCTCCCTCCCTCTCTCTCCTTCTTTTCCTTCCCCTCTCTCTCCCTCCATCTCTCTCTCCTTATTTTCCTTCCCCTCTCTCTCCCTCCCTCTCTCTCCTTCTTTTCCTTCCCCTCTCTCTCCCTCCCTCTCTCTCCTTCTTTTCCTTCCCCTCTCTCTCCTCCATCTCTCTCTCCTTATTTTCCTTCCCCCTCTCTCCTCCTTCTCTCTCCTTATTTCCTTCCCCTCTCTCTCCCTCCCTATCTCTCCTTCTTTTCTTCCTCCCTCTCTTCCTCCCTCTCTCTCCTTCTTTTCCTTCCCTCTCTCTCTCTCCCTCCTCTCTCTCCTTATTTTCCTTCCCCTCTCTCTCCCTCCCTCTCTCTCCTTCTTTTCCTTCCCTCTCCCCTCCCTCTCTCTCCTTATTTCCTTCCCTCTCTCTCCCTCCTCTCTCTCCTTCTTTTCCTTCCCTCTCTCTCCCTCCCTCTCTCTCCTTCTTTTCCTTCCCCTCTCTCCTCTCACTCTCTCTCCTTCTTTTCCTCCCCCCTCCCTCCATCTCTCTTCCTTATTTTCCTCCCCTCTCTCTCCCTCCATCTCTCTCCTTCTTTTCCTTCCCCTCTCTCTCCCTCCCTCTCTCTCCTTATTTTCCTTCCCTCTCTCTCCCTCCCTCTCTCTCCTTCTTTTCCTTCCCCTCTCTCTCCCTCCTCTCGCTCCTTCTTTTCCTTCCCCTCTCTCCTTCCCCTCTCTCTCCTTCTTTTCCTCCCCCTCTCCCTCCATCTCTCTCTCCTTATTTCCTTCCTCTCTCTCTCCCCCTCCCTCTCTCTCCTTCTTTTCCTTCCCCTCTCTCTCCTTCCTCTCTCCTTTCTATCAGACACAAGATGAACTGCAAATAGAAGCAGCTCGTACTTTTAATTCGGGTCTGCTGACATTTGGATATATTGCACGAGGGTATTGCATCGAGGTGGTGGCCTTCGTCTCGGATTGCTTCATAGTAAAGAAATGCCAGGGTGACTCTTTGTTCGTGTGTGTGTGTGTGTGTGTGTGTGTGTGTGTGTGTGTGTGTGTGTGTGTGTGTGTGTGTGTGTGTGTGTGTGTGGTGGTGCGTGTGCGCGTGTGCGCGCGAGCGCGTGTGTGTGTGCGTGTGTGTGTGTGTGTGTATATTCTGTTATGTGTGTGTTCCTTTTTCTTCATGACTTTTTCTGTGTGTGTGTGCGTGTGTGTGTGTGTGTGTGTGTGTGTGTGTGTGTGTGTGCGTGTGCGTGTGTGTGACTGGAAAGGTTAAAAAACGTGAAAAGAAACATGTATCAAAAGCACTTGGGAATTGACATCGGCTGTTCCCAAAATGTGATGAAAATGCAACGATTGTCGGGTTAGAGTTAGACATCCTGTGGATAATAAAATGATGGTTTAGCGGTTATGTTTTTAAGAACACCTGCCCCAAAGTGCCTTGCTCAAAGGTAACATCACTCGTTCCTCACTCGGGTGCTCCCGGCCGCTCTGCGATCATAACACCACCACCACGTCTCTACCCTCAGGCTAAAAGCCCCCTGCGGTGAATGTAACGTCGGTGTAACATGTACAGTATAGTAACACCAGCGTGCCTCTGTGGTCCCTCCAGGTCTGGCGGTGTCTCTGCAGCTCCTCCACGGGGACATCGAGCAGCTGAGGAGGGAGTACATGGTGCTCTTCACCAGGGGGGTCTCCATCACCAGGAAGCTAGGCTTCTCTGACATCATCATGCCAGGTAAGACCCCACGCCGCACACACATTCAGTACATTCAGCCGACTTACAAGTTCTGTACGGCAAGTCGGCAGGAACGGTACAACTCTCATCAGTTAAGCAGCTAAGTAACGTTGTTCATCAAACAGTGTTGCACTTGAGCGCTACAGTTTTGAGTGCATATTAGGATAGACATATACTGTATGAAACGGAGGGCTAGGGCCTCCACGGGTTGCGTTTGATAGAGCTGAACGAATACACTGGCATAAATCAATTACCCTTTCCTGTCAACAACAACATATTAAAGGCTATTACAGAACAAAGTAGTCTTATTAGCAGGGCTTTCCTACACAGCCGCACCCAAAAGTCTACTTAGACCTTTTGAACTAAACAGGAAAGTCTCAGTGGTCCTCTGTATCCGGGAGACTCGGGAGCTGCACCGGCCGGGACACAGGGCGCAGCCTCGCAGGTATGTTCTGTCCTTCACCTGGACAGCTGCGGTGCGGATGCGCTCGTCAGTTCCAGGGTACGTCTGGGTGACCTTCCCAGCGGCCAGAGTGCCCGAGGAGGCTGTGGGTCAACGATGAGGGCCACCTGGCCGAGTGACTGTTTCTTGCCGTCCTTCCTCCACTTCTGCCTCTCCGGGGCCCTATCTTGGTGTAAGATGGCCCAAAACAGTCTACTCTGGTGGAATAGAATGGGGGCTTGTAGGGGCGCAGGCGACAGGGCGGAAGGGCGGCCATTTTAGCATGTCGGGCTTTGCTCGCCGCAGATGTCGTCTTATTAGCAGGGCTTTCCTACACTGTAAGCATTGAAGGTAGTACTATAGGCTTAGTCGATTACTCAGTGGCAAAGTGCATGATTGCAAAAGTCGTGATTGAAGACCACACACATTAGGCGACTCCACTCCATTTTTCACCCCAAAAAAATGTGGGTGCAAGAGCTCACGTGAACATTGCACAGCCTCACGATGTCAGAGCCCCCCGTTCATTGTCTGTGGAGCAGAAGATGCTCTGATTAAAATACAGACTTCTTATGTAGGTTCTGAAATCAGCCGGCGTTCCCCCTTTAGGCCGATACAAGTGCAGGCGGGGGGAGGTGTCTGGGAGGCGGAGGTGCTGCTGGGTGCAGGTTGCAGGTTGCAGGTTGCATTGAAGTTAACCCTTTCACTGCCACACGACAGCCGGTTAACCCTTTCACTGTGACAATACAGAAGGTTAGCCCTTTACTATCACACAACCGACGGCGATGCTCCATCATTAGCATCATTAGCTCCGCATTTGGAGCATCGCCGTCGGTTGTGTGATAGTAAAGGGTTAACCGGCTGTCGTGTGGCAGTGAAAGGGTGGGCAGCCATTTTGCAATTCGTTCCCACCAGCTTCTCCTATAGACTCGTTGGTCCTGGATACGGTCTGATCACAATCATGCATATGAACAATGTAGAGAGATGCAGCAGCAGAATGAGCAGACAGAGCGGTGAGAATATTTTGAGAATGGCGGCCCATACGATCACAGAAGATCCCTCACATGTATTACACACAGTATACGAGCTGCTACACAGTAAATTTCGCAGAGTAAATTTTACTCAAACTGAGTCCATTTGAGCCCAAGTGAGTCAAATGTTACTCAGTTTGAGTAAAATGTACTCAGTTTGAGTAAAATGTACTCAGTTTGAGTAAAATGTACTCAGCGAAATTCACTGTGTACCCTCATCTGCGCCTCAGATCCCCCAGAGTGGAAACTGAAAAGATACAAAATAAAAATAAACCTCAGGCTACACACGGATAGCACGATATATAATAACCTTGAGAGGGAAGGAAGGGGTTAATTACATTGTCTCAATGTCTTGTCTGTATGTCTGTCTATGTGCTGTAACATGGTTGTTTTATGTCGTGTGTTACGCAGTACTATTGTGTGTTCTGACGCAAAACACACTTCTGTATCAACAGACAATAAATAACTATCTTATCTCATCCAGGCCAGCAGTATAACCAGTAAGAGTAGGTACGGGATATATACATATTGATATAGTATATACAGCTATTTAAAAAGGATTACATGCAGGTATATTCAGACAGATGTGGATAAATAATAATAATTAAAAGAAAATAATAATAAAAAAAAAATATATATATATATATGTGTATGGTATATACACCATTAGTGTACATGTTATCATACATCGTTATATGGGTAGACTATAGTTTGAGGTAGGGAGTTATGATTACAGTGTAACCATAGCATGTAACATCCTCTGACATTCTCCTGGGAGGTTCACAAAAAACTCTGGCACATGCTGTCAGTCTCCACCATATATGGTTGCCATGGAAATACTCAAAACCCTCTGCCTGCGGCGTGTGCATGTTTGATACGTGAATTGAAGATGAAGGGTTGAGGTGTAAGTAGAGCTTGCATAGAGTTGCGTAGAGCACGATGTTGTGTAATGACAGGCGGTCTTCAATAGAACCCCCCCCCCCCCCCCCCCCCCCCACGGTCCCCCAGGCTGCAGTCGGTCGTAGCAACATGCACCTCGGTTGCCTTGGCAACAAACACATACACCCTCTTGAACATGATGATGTCCATTGCAGGCTATTCTACTTTCAATTCAATTCCATCTTCATTTAACCTAGAGAGCAAGCTCTCATTTACAACGACATCGAGAGGCACGGTGCATCGTACAAAAACAATATAGAGACGGAAAAAGTCAATCAATTAAACGATTTAAATTAATTAACTATGGACTGAGATGAAAATGGTCGGTTATAGCTTTAAAAACTGACCAATGGATACTAAAGTATTGCGTTTTAAAGTGCATGGCAAAACATTCCACGTGTCGAGGGCACAGAAGCCAAAAGCAGTGCACACTCTGGGGACCTTAAGCCATTGGTCAGAACGAGTATGATAAGGTCAGGATTCAATGTCCCGTGTGTAGAGATTTTGAGATTATGTGTAAAATAAATCAGCAGTGTTTTATTTTTTTTTTGTTGCAAAGTGCCCCTTTAAGTAGCGAGGTAAAGAGGGATGGCTGCAGGTAGCTTCTCTCACACGTGTGGTGTTGTATATTATTATTATTATATATAGCATATTTAGTAGGGATGCACGATAATTATCGGGCCGATAATTATCGGGCCGATATCAGCAATTATGACGTCATCCCGATAAACTCGATAACGTTATTGATAGCTCCGATAACATATAATAAATTTTTTGGTTAAAAGAAATCCGGTGTGGGTGGATTTGGATGAAGGGCGCTTGTTTTTATTATAGCCTCCTCCCGTTTTGCCAGTACTGTGGTAAAACTGATAGCGTGTGGTTTAGGAACAGGGAGTTTTTCACAAATCGAGCGCTCCCTTTCTTGGCTGTGACGTAGTCACGTTCATAGGCGCCCACTTAACGGAGCAGACGATGCACGGGCTCCAGGACTATTGAACTTGGGGGAGCAAGCTTGTCTCTTTGCTCCCTCACTTTTTGATCATATCATATGATATAAATATCCCCCCCAATATATAAATCTTATCGAACCATAACTACGTAATTTCAATCAAATTAATAATACGCAATGACACTTAATAGCAAGTTTTTAAGTTTCCAAAGATTGTGTGACCCCCCACTTTAATGGTTTGATCCAGTGCCCACGGGCCACGGTTCGTCGGCATGACGTATACGACATGTTGGGGGAGGCGGCTTTTTCGAAAGCCCTTGAAAAATTCAGGCTGGATATTGGATAACATTGTGACTCGTGAGGATTATTCTTCTGCGTTTACATCAAAATGGAGCAAATCATCACGTAAGTCGAACACTGTGACTGTATACTAAATGCGCAAACAGATTGAAACTGAATATTTCTCGTATGGTGAGCCTCGGCGCTGCACCCAGTGCACCGAGTGAATCCAGAGATACAGGATGGTGCGCAGGCGCTGTGATCACCCAACGGCGGAAATAATGCCGCTTTGAGCAGTTTATAAAAAAATATTAAAAATATTTATTAGCAACACCGAGCTTTCAAACCATCCCGTATCTCTGTGCGAACCCCTCGTGCAACTGTGAGCACCTTTGTAATGTCTCTGTGATACTTGCAACTAACGAACGGTTCGGCCAGAACCAGTCCTTCATGGTAAATCTAGGTTGGTTTCCCATTGAGGAGCAAGTGACTGTGGATTCACTCGGTGCAGCACAGTCACGAAAGGGGACCCTGATGTAAACAAGACAAACGTCTTTCTCTGGTCTGCATCCCCTTAACAATGGTGTGTATTGAGCCGTACTGTATTGTACCCATTCTGCAATCTGTTAAATAAAGTTTTCATTCATTCAGCCGCCGCGCTCACTGGGGCTATTGATAGCGTCAATTAGTTGTTGTTGTTGTTGTTGTTGGTGCTGCGGATGTGAACGGGGCTGGAGGGGCTTTAGGAGGATGGGAAAGTTATTATTATTATTATTATAATAGTAATTGGCTATCATACGTGCCTAGCTAGCGTTAGCTAAAAGAGCCCTCGCAGTGAAGTTATTATTATTATAGCTATCATACTGCAATATAAACTGAGTTTTATAGTGAAAAGAGCAGCTTTATTTTGGTCAAGATTGAAGGCTCTATATTGCAGGAAATTGCACATACAGGTGTTCATTAAATGTAAAAAAATCTGCCGTGGAGGGGTCGTGCCGGACCCCCTCCAAACCACCCCTTGCAAAAAAAAAAAAAAAAAAAAAAAAAAATTGCACCCCCACTTTCAACTATAACTAGGCGGCCATGGTCACGTTACATTCGGAGACAGACAGTCGATCTGCCAATTACGTCCCACGGCTTGCACCCACCTCTTCTTCTTACCACCAATCAGAAGCTCTCGTTCGTTTATTTACCTCCGGATTGTCAGCCATTACTCTACTCGGAGCTAACGTTATCTCCCCGCCAGCCACATTGACAAGTACCAGCGCTTATAGATTACTGGCAAATGTCTTGTTGCACTTGGCAACGAGCGTTGTCAGCATCGACTTTAGTAAAATAGACCCAGACTTTTGAACATTTCGTTCTCTCCGCCATTATGAGAGCAGAGCTGTCTGTACTGAGTCGGCAGCGCAGCACCCGTGTGAGTGAGTGTGTGTGTGTGTGTGGGAGGGAGCCCGCTCGCAGGCAGAGACAGAGGCAGGAGAGATAATAGACAACGGCCAACAAGATTAGTTTGCGACGTTTAAATTCCTCAAAAAAAAACTCCATAATTTCTCGAGTACCGATAGCAGTACCGATGACGTCGGAGCTTATAAATACTAAAAAAAAAAAAAAAAATGTTGATAAAAAAAAAATATATATATATACAGTTAAAAAAAATATTATAATACAATAAATATCGGTTATCGGTATCGGTATCGGCTTGAGGAGCATAAAGTTATCGGTATCGGTGTCAAAAAATCAATATCGTGCATCCCTAATATTTAGCACAGGTCCCTGTCGATGATGGCTACAAGCGGACCAAACACACAACATAATTCTGTAGATTAAAAACCCCAAGGCTCTCGTTTCCTACAATCCAACCATGTCAGAGTTTAGGATTTAACAGGAATTATATATAATGTATATTATATTATATCTATATATATATAAGTGCTCTCCGTCACCATGTCCAATTTACTCATTCATGAACAGTTGGACGTCAGGGGGCATATTTTGGATGGGTATTCAGCGGAGAGCTGTTAGCTTGTTGAGTGAGGAGAGCAGTGTCCTCGGGCCCTCGGAGCCTCACTAAAGCAGGCCGGATTGATGTCTCTCTTTTGCCTTAACTGCACCGTCCGTGAACCATGATGGTGAGACTCTGCGTCTCTCTGCTGCTCCAGCTCGGCGGTGTTAACTGTGCCTCTGGGCGATGGAAGTGGTCTCTTCATCTCTCTCTCTCTCTCTCTTTCATGTTCTCTCGTTCTCTTGTTCACTCTTTCTCCTCTCTTGCTTGATCTGCCGTGCTTCTTTTGTGTTTTTCTTTCTTTCTTTCTTTCTTTCTTTCTTTCTTTCTTTCTTTCTTTCTTTCTTTCTTTCTTTCTTTCTTTCTTTCTTTCTTTCTTTCTTTCTTTCTTTCTTTCTTTCTTTCTTTCTTTCTCTTGTTCTCTGTCAGTCACTCTCTGTCTTTCTTATCTCTCTATCTCTCTTTATCTCTCTCTATGTGTGTGTGCTTCTCTCGTTCCCCATCTCATTGTTGCCTTCTTGCATTAGGAAATTGCCCTGTATGTATGTATGTATGTGTGTGTGTGTGTGTGTGTGTGTGTGTGTGTGTGTGTGTGTGTGTGTGTGTGTGTGTGTGTGTGTGTGTGTGTGTGTGTGTGTGTGTGTGTGTGTGTGTGTGTGTGTGTGTGTGTGTGTGTGTGTGTGTGTGTGTGTGTGTGTGTGTGTGTGTGTGTGTGTGTGTGTGTGTGTGTGTGTGTGTGTGTGTGTGTGTGTGTGTGTGTGTGTCTGTTTTTGTACAGGTCAGTGTGTCTTTGATACAGATATGATTTTTTTTGCGCACATCGAGCAAGTGTGTCTGTTTCTACCAATCCCAGGGTTGCCATAGCAACTGTTGTCATCCATTGAAAATCTATCTCAACCCCAGTGATTATGATCGACACTCACACACAGACACAGACACACACACACACACACACACAGACACAGACACACACAAACACAGACACACCACAGTTTGCTTTGAAAGGAAACAGTCCTCTCATCTCTGTGTCAGGGTGCTTTCCATCATTCTATATAGAGAGAAGAGACTGACTATTACTTAATGGTCAATTTTTCACTTTTGTAATTTTGCCATTGAAATGTGTCTCTCACACATCCCACCTTGATACGTACAAAACAAGGACACACACATACAGTCCGTTCCCTATATATTTGTCCGCAGGAAGACGGCCTTATATACACAAACATGCATTTATTTATTTATTTTTAGATTTACAATGTTTTTAATGAGTTTTGTCCGCCCTACGATCATAGCACTTGTTCGACTCTGACTTTATGGGGCTTTAAAATGTGTGTTACACCCAAATGAGGTTTTAATTCTGGTTCAGACCATCTAGCAATGGTGGAATATGAACATGTGGGTGTAGGAGCTCACACAAACACGTCATGGCCTCATGGATTCAGAACCCACTTGGAGGGGTCCTCTCTCCGAGTGTAGCTTTAGGAGCGAGTGGTGCCTGTTCACAAACACTGACTGAACTGTTCCGGGGCGCCTGATTGCTTTTACCAAACGGTTCGTGTTTTCCGCGTTCCCGTTTTGCGCTCTGATTGGCCACTGACGTTTCTGGTCATGTGACATGTGCGCCCAATCGTGTGACGGCAAGTACTTTGGACGGTTAAGATTAGACGCTCTTTCGAAGTTGGTTAAGGTTAGAGTTTGTCTTAGAGCAGGGCGATATCGTGTGACGGCAAGTTCTTTTGCCGGTTAAGCTTATAGGCACTCTTTCGAAGTTGGTTAAGGTTAGAGTGTGGATCGTAGGCGTTAGGTAGTTTGCTGCTGGTCGAGGCGGAAATGGGCGCGTCATGTGATTGGGCGCACATGTCACATGACCAGAAACGTGCGTGGCCAATCAGAGCGCAAAACGGGAACGCGGAAACACAAACCGTTTGGTAAAAGCATAGACGCTTCCGGGGCACAGGAAGAACGTGTGTGGATTCTTAAAAGAGTTTGGGTTCCAAATACCGTATTTTGACCACTAAAGACTTGAGGGCTTTTGGCTGCAGCAAGGCGGCCATGTTTGACTTGCTGCCGGACCACAAAACGATGATGAAAGACAGATATCTCAGTAGTGCAATTTGCATAATGAGCAAATACTGCAAGCAGCATTACTGGGTGTGTTCACATAGTTCTGTGGTTTAGCAGCATACTGTGATTCTCACCATCACAGGATGTTACAGTAAGCTAGTTATCTGGCTGCGTACAACATGTACAGTACAGCCGTGGACTCTGGCACACACACTGACTGTGTACTGTACACTACTACTGTACCTCCACCAAGGTGTTATCACAAGACTGCATGCTGAGAGAGAGAACGAGAGAGAGAGAGAGAGAGAGAGAGAGAGAGAGAGAGAGAGAGAGAGAGAGAGAGATGGAAGACATTGGTGATATATGGAGAGAGGGTGGACAACACTAGTGAGAGATGGAGAGAGAGTGGAGGGAAAGATAGAGAGAGAGAGAGAGAGAGAGAGAGAGAGAGAGAGAGAGAGAGAGAGAGAGAGAGAGACTTGTGTACCACGTGCACGTTTGCGTGTGTGCATGGAGCATAGCTGCCACAATACTCTCCTCATCAGCCCATATCTACAGTATATACAGTAGCTACGTACGCTTCCAAAAGCCTGAACTAATCCTTTACCGACACAAAAAGTGTTGATGACGCAAGTAACACGACATGTATTTTCCACAAGTCATTTAGCTCGTTGTAAAGCAGTGGGAATTCCACATTTCCGAGACGGTTAGTCAGGTTTCCTGACACTTTTCCTGAGGTCATTGTTTTTTCATTGTCTCCGGAACATTCCACAGCTTCTTCCACTCAGGGGGGATGTGTGCTCCGTCACGACCCTGTCACGCCCCACCGCGTCGCTGAGGGTCAGAGGTCAGGGTCAGCACAACATTGATGAGAGTATGATTCAAGATTCAAGATTCAAGAGGTTTATTTGTCACATACATACCAGGGCATACAGTGAAATGCGGGGTGGCCATGCCCGCTTCGATTGTGCAATAATACTAAATAATAAAATAGACATAATAAACAGGTAATAAAAATAGACATAAAATAGACATGATAAAATAGACATGTTAAAGAACTGCAATACAATGTTAGCTACGGATTAAGGCACTGGGTCCTATGTATACTACTAAACGATACTATACAAGAACCACAACGGTTCTTTCCTTAAAGTGACCTTTATTTTCCTTGTTCCTTTAATTAAAGTGTCCTTTCCATTGTGTTTAAAGTGAGCGATTGCACCATGTGTGTTGTGTGTGTGTATGTGTGTGCTCATGTGTGCTTGTGTGTGGAGAGTTCAGTGTTCAGTGTTCTGACGGCCTGGGGGAAGAAGCTGAGCCTGAGTCTCTCCGTTCTCTACGCTCGCCTGACCGCAGCAGCTTGAACAGGCTGTTGTTGGGGTGGTGGGGTTCTTTCATTATTCTACAGGCTCTGGATTTGCACCTCCTGTTATATAAGACCTGCAAGGCTATGAGGGGCGCATTATAAATGCAAATATTAGGGCTGACCCCTATTATTCGATTAGTCGACTAATCGGTCGAAAGGAGCCGTAGTCGACCAGCCAACCTCTTAGTCGAATATAAAATAAATAAATAAATAAAATAAAATTGTATCATTCTTTCCAAAAGAAAATAGGCCTAGAAGCGTGGCTAACGCTAATGGCACGCATACCAGAAGCTAACTGCCTAAGAAAACAGGCACAGAGGCACTGAAAGAGGATTTCACCGTCTAATGAACACACTAGACTAGACCAATATCAAGATGTATCCATCAGTGGACCAATTGCATGCTTTTGCAGAGGACAAGAAGCCTTCAGTCGACTCCTTCAGACATTAAGCACCTCCCACAGCCCAAATGGAATGATAAAAAAAATGAAATAAATATATATATTTTTTTAATATTATACTTTATTTTTCTTTTTTTAGTCAACCAATAGTCGACTAACGGCAAATTTTGGCCAATCATAGTCGACCATCCAAATCCTTAGTCGGGGACAGCCCTAATATCATCATATCATATCATATCATGATGGGGCCAGTTGGCCCCGTCTGTTGTTGTTAGTTGACAGCGATGCAGCGTCTCTGGACGTTCTGTGTGATTTCAGTGTGAGAAACTTGAAGCTTAGTACTGTAACTACTACTAGTTAGCTTGTAACTAAATCAGCTGCTGAAATTGGTTGCATTAACCTAACCAGTTTGGACAGTCATAACTAAGGCAAGTGGCCAATCAACAGTTAAAGATTCCGAGTTCCATTGTCATGGTGACCGTGCATATTCATCTTCTGGCCGGCATGATGAGCCATGTGGCGTCATAGCACATCGTAGTAAGCTAGATCGATATTGAAATATCATATCAATAAATTAGGTCTACTGAATTACTGTGTTGCAAAACACCATTGAAATTAATAAAAACATGTATGCTGTATGACAGAAAAACTGCTGTTTTACAATAAGTGAGTTTAATTCTGTGACATTATGATTTACACATGGCACGTGAAACTACTGTATTCAGTTGTTGCTTAGAGTTAGAGGTGTAACCTATCTGTGTGGTGCAACCGCTTTTTTTTGTAATGCGTACAATCACAAATGAGTAGGAATTGCCGTTATAACTAGGCTACTTTTGAAATTACACACAGCTGGTGCAACAGGCTGCAGAGGTGGATAGTAGTCAAAGGATGCACTGATTATGATACTGGTAATTATATATTGAGCTCATTTTCCAATAGAATTAGAAATCAGTGATTGAATTAAGAATGGGTGAAAGTGTGGACCTTCATATGCTGTGGATGAGTTAGAAAAGAGGAGCTCTTGGCAGAACGATGGACTGTAGAGATGCTCTTGAAATAACGTTGAGTTCATTGCTATTCTCCAAACTGTTCTGCATTTCTATATAATCCATAGCGTGATTATAGTGTTGTAAAATGTCTTGCTTCGACTATTCGACTAGTCGAGGTCAGCCCTAATATATATACTGTATATATATTAGGGCTGACCTCGACTAGTCGACTAATCGATCGAAAGGAGCCGTAGTCGACTGCCAACCTCTTAGTCGAATACAAAAGAATATAATATTATTATATATAGATTTTTTCACTCTTTCCAAAAGCAAAGAGGCCTAGAAGCATGGCTAACGCTAATGGTACAGACATTAAGCACCCCCACAGCCCAAATGGGGGGGGGGGGGGGGGGGGGGTGGCAGTCGACTGCCAGTCCAATACTGTTGACCATTACGGTGGATTGAGATCAAAATCCATTATATATATATATATCGATACTCTGTGTTAGTGATGCACCGATGTGAAAATTGTGGCCGATACCGATATTAATATTGCTGTTCTGGCCGATACCGCTATTTACCGATGTCGATATCTCTGTATAGAAAACACTTTTTTATGATAATCAAATAAAGAGCTATTTTCCAAAACGCTTTTTATTTTTTACTTTTGTAACTTATTTTCAGAAATGACTGATATTTTGAAACTATTTAAGGCCAAAACATGTAAAGATGAAACAAAAAGATTTAAATTAAAAAAAAAATTATATCAGCCCTATCTTGATATCGGACCGATGTGTAAAAAAAACTGCCATATCGGCCGATATTATATCGGCGGCCAATATATCGTGCATCACTACTCTGCGTCACTGTATCGCAATATATATTCCTGTATCAATGTTCTCCCCTCACTCCTAATAACCCGTGCTCTGTGGTCCTCCTTCTGTGCAGGGGAGATCAGGAACGACCTGTACGTCACGCTGGAGAGAGGAGAGTTCGAGAAGGGCGGGAAAACCGTGGCCCGTAACGTGGAGATTACAGTATATATCATGGATATAGACGGACAGTTCCTCAAGGTACAGTACGCACATTGTCATCATTCACTAAAAGTCTCAGACATGTTGTTGTAGGCTACTTGTGTTCCACTAGGTAGCGATTATATGGTCTCACGCAGGGTGCACACTCTTCCTGGCCAATGGTTCAGGAATGAAACATGGAGGCCAAAAGTCAGCGTTTTTTTAACCTCTTAACAGGCACCCAGAAAAGTGGAATTTTTTTAACTTGAACTTGAGGACTGCATACTTTTTTTGCATAGCTTAGCTTTATACTTTAGCAGCACATGCATGAGCCTGGTCTCTTTTGAAAGATAACATTCTGGAGTTAGTACTAATGCAAAAAAGGTAAATCACTTTTAGTGCTAATGAAATAGAGTAACAGAGGTCTCGACTTGAGTTGAACTTGAAGACGCTCGCCTGACATATTGTCATGTAGCCCGAGAACCGAGGCACGTATTTGGTCGAGTGAGGTGGCGTTAGAATGGCGACAAATAGATCTTTCAGTATATCAAACAATGCAGCCCCAAGCCGCTAGACGCTCGCAAAAAGTTCCGTAACTTGCGCGCACGTGCTCGTGAGCATTATGTATACGTCCCGGTGCACGTTATGTGGTTAAAGGGATGTTTTAGGATTTTAAGTCATGCTTCTTGACGTGTGAACGTGCTGAACGCCGAGGCGAGGTCTTTCTGGGCTGGACTGAAAGGACAGATGATAGCAGCACATTTACACCCTGCTGCTGCCTCCACTCTGCACGCAACCATGTCACTCACACACACACACACACACACACACGTCACACACACACACACACACACACACACACACACACACACACACACACACACACACACACACACACACACGCACACACACACACACACACACACACGCACGCACGCACGCACGCACACACACACACACACACACACACACACACACACACACACACACACACAGGGCTCGCGTTGTGTGTGCAGGCGATGCTCATTTAGACTTTTCTTGATCCCTCACTTTCTCACAACTCTTTGTTCTCTCTCTCTCTCCTTCCAATCTGCTCCCTCGCTCGCCGCTTCCAGCCTGGCCTCTCTCTCTTTCTCTTTCTCCTTCGCTCTTTCTTTCTCTCTCTCTCTCTATCCCCCTATGTTTCTGTCTCTCTATCAATTTGGCTCTTGCCAAACCTCAATTATTCTACCTGTCTTTCTCTCTCTCTCCCTCGCCTCTGACCCTCTCTCTCTCTCTCTCTCTCTCTCTCTCTATTTCCCTCTTCCATCCTCTCTCTCCATTACTCCATATCTCAACAGTGTTCCATCCTCTCTCTCTCTCTCGCCATCTCTCACCAGTGTCTTCGTCACAAGCCCATTTTTCCTTCTCATTCTCTGCTTTTATCTGTTATCTCCTGGTATCTTGTCATTGTGTGTGAAATGTTGCACTTACCTGGTGAAAGATAACAGTGTTTCTAGCCTTTGATCATTTAATCCACTCGTCACCTGTGGTTCCGTGGCTCTCTCACCGTCTGCGTTGTGTTTGTTTTACTCGGATATCTCATTAGCTGTCTCACACTGTATCAACCCCGCTAGTACATCCGTAGTCAGAAGAAACTACCGTACTTTTCGCACTATAAGCCGCACCTGACTATAAGCCGCAGCAGCTAAATTGAATGATGTGTACATATATAAGCCGCACTGGACTATAAGCCGCAGGTGTTTTAATGTTTAATTACCATATGTAATTAGCATTGGGACACAATACTGTTGGACAAATAACAAGAATGTACTCATTTACAAGTTGTATTAAGTTTAGCAAATAAGGGAACAGATAAATAACATTTCAATGCAGTCAAAAAAGCAATACTTTGATTTTTACATTTTCGGGTTTGGTCACGTCAAGTCACATATAAGCCGCACCGTTATATAAGCCGCAGGGTCGAAAAATGGGGGAAAAAGCCGCGGCTTATAGTCCGAAAAGTACGGTACTATTCCATAAACAAAGCCTCTGTACCAGATGGAAAACAGTTCTTTCTGTCCTTGAAAAGCATTATAAGGAACTAAATTCATTATTCTAACAATCTCTCTTCTGTCACCCCGCTCGGTGGTTGTGTGCGGCCTAGCTGTCCAAAAGCCTTCCCTGTTAGCCGAAGCTATGGCGATGACGTGGCACCCCCCCCCCCCCCCCCCCCGTGAGGGGAGGAGGGATCATTTCAAAGTCTCTGATCACCGCGTCTGCTCGCCTCCGCTCGCCTCGTCTTAATCTAACTAGACCCCACAGCTTACCGTCTTCAAGTCTCGCGATGCCGACCTCTCTCTCGTGACTGCTACTATGGCAACGGCACTTTTGACCCAAATCACTATAGCAACGGCGATGTTGATATTTTCCGCATCTCTTACCCCAAAACAAACGCTGTGGCTTGGTAAGGCACTTTCTCAAGATCGAGTTAACCTGACGCTGTGTGGCTGTCAGCTGTTGATGTTAACAGCACAGCCCAAATCCTCATCTGCTGCTATTAGTCTGCTGCTAACACACTCTCTCTCTCTCTGTTGTCCTCCTCCTCCGAGATGGCTATGAGTAGATGCTGTCATCCACCGATATTTACATTATATACACATTGAAAAACAAGGCTACTTCCTTCACTGGTATCTTATTATTGTGTGTGAAATGTTATTACCTGGTGTCTTATCACCGTATGCAAAATGTTCTTACCTGGTATCTTATCATTGTATGTGTGCATTTTCCCCCATGTTTAAGATGCCGCGGCCGAAGTCGCCGTGTAGTATATTGTATAGCAGTGTATATATAGGACTCATTACCTGCAATTCGTAAGCTTATAGCATTGTATTGTATTTCATCTTAGTACTTTTTATCATGTCTATTTTATTATTTATTCTATTTTATTCTGTTATTATTTGTATTTTATTTGCTAAATCAAGGCGGGCACGGCCACCATCATTTCACTGCATGTCTCGTGTATATATGTGACTAATAAATAGGGATGTCCAGATAAAAAAAATGTGCTCCGATCCAATCCCGATCATGTGATATTGAGTATCTACCGATACCGATCTTTCCCGATCCGATCAAAAAAAGAAAAAAAAATTTAATCTTTATTAAAAAAAAATGTCATCCCAATTTCTCACATTACATTCACCCTGAATGTTGACGTTATCCAGGTGAAAAGTTAACTTCATTCAAGCGAGGCATTGCAATCCTTGACATAAATCATTTGATGTATAATTAAATCAAAGGAAATGCGTTTGTTTTGGCAAAATTCTTCTGCTCTGTGTGACAATAAATAAATGAATGATGATATGCAATTTAAACCCAAAACTAAGGCCTCGTATGAGTTTAAGACGTGAACATGGTCATGTTTGTTGAAAAAAAAAAATCCCTTTTTTTTTATTTTTTTTTTATCCGATCTTCGGAAAATCACGTGATCGGATCGGGACATCCCTACTAATAAATCTCTTGAATCTTGAATCTTGCCTTTTTTTTTTTAATCACTGTATACACACATGAAGTTGACTTGCCTGGCCTCTGTCCTCCACCCTCCACCCTCCACCCTCAGAGCTTACGTGGCGGCGGGCTCGGGGGAGCCGGGAGGCGACGAGTACCACTCTCTGGTGCTGTACCACAACAACAGCCCGCGCTGGGCGGAGCAGATCAAGCTGCCCATCCCCGTGGACATGTTCCGGGGCGCGCGCACGTCCGCTTCGAGTTCCGCCACTGCTCAGTAAGAGGCTGTGTGTGTGTGTGTGTGTGCGTGTGTGTGTGTGTGTGTGTGTGTGTGCGTGTGTGTGTGTGTGTGTGGGTGTGTGTGTCCGCCTTTTTGTTTGTGTGCGTTCCCCGTTCCCATAATTACAGTGTTTTGTTTCTCCTCACACCTCTTAATGAGACAAAACGCACATTATGACCCAGATAGCTCTCTCTCTCTCTCTCTCTCGTCCTCCTCTCTCTCTCTCTCTCTCTCCTCTCTCTCTCTCTCTCTCTCTCTCTCTCTCTCTCTCTCTCTCTCTCTCTCTCTCTCTCTCTCTCTATCTCTCTATCTCTCTCTATCTCTCTATCTCTCTATCTCTCTATCTCTCTCTCTCTCT
>NC_140179.1:98902236-98904736 GCF_963971535.1 Notolepis coatsorum
CCGCTCTCTCTCTCTATATATATATCTATCTCTCTACCTTCTCTCTCTCTATCTTCTCTCTGTCTATCTTTTCTCTCTCTTTCTCTCTCTCTCTACCGGTCTCTCTATATATATATCTATCTCTATCTTCTCTCTCTCTAACTTTTCTCTCTATTTCTCTCTCTCTCTCTCTCTCTCTCTCTCTCTCTCTCTCTCTCTCTCTCTCTCTCTCTCTCTCTCTCTCTGTCTCTCTGTGCTTTGGGGAGGACATGGAGCCTCCTCTCTCATAACTAGCTGGTGTTACTGTGCTGTGTGTAGCTACACTGGGAGACTGTGTGCCCACTAGAGCACAGCGCCTCATTACTACTGGCAGTGCCACTGCTACACCCTGGGGCACATGGGGCTCGTCTAATAGGAGTTGACTTTATGCTTGTGGTGGGAAATGATGTTATGACTCCCAACATCTCACTGTTGTTTTATTGAAAAGACTTGTGTCCTCCGCTTTGATGTTTTTATGTACAGTACACTTACTGTACATTCTGCACATTTGGCTGCTGTTCTTATAGACGGGTTTCTCGTCCACGTGTGTGTGCATGAAGGAAGCAAACATTAACGTAATCCCCGTCAGAACAATGGGGCAGATTATATATATATTGTTATTTATTTATTATTATTATTATTATTATTATTATTATTATTATTATTATTATTATTATTATTATTATTATTATTATTTTTATAATTTTTTCTGTTTTTCTCGCCGTCCCAATTTAGTCGTTATGCCAATCCCCCCCGCCCTCCCCTACCTGATTGTTGTGCGCATGTTCTCCTACTGGTCGGTACAAGGGAACCCTGAAGTCATCCGCACGCGTCATCCGCACGCTTCCTCCGACACGTGCGGCGACAGCCAGTGACTCTTTTTTCACCTGGCAGCGAGGGCTCTCGTTGGAATAATAAAATAATAAATACAGAACCTAAAGATTTAAACAAATTATATGATCACAAACACCACAAAAGACATTGGACATGTCCTTGCTACATAGAGCACCATTAAAAATTTTGTCAGGTGAGTGCCATGGTTTCTCCATAGAGCTCCATTATACCTTTAGTCAGGGGAGTGTCATAGTTTCTCCATAGAGCTCCATTATACTTTTAGTCAGGGGAGTGTCATAGTTTCTCCATAGAGCTCCATTATACTTTTAGTCAGGGGAGTGTCATAGTTTCTCCATAGAGCTCTATTATACTTTTAGTCAGGGGAGTGCCATGGTTTCTCCATAGAGCTCCATTATACTTTTAGTCAGGGGAGTGCCATGGTTTCTCCATAGAGCTCCATTATACTTTTAGTCAGGTGAGTGCCATGGTTTCTCCTAGAGCTCCATTATACCTTTAGTCAGGGGAGTGTCATAGTTTCTCCATAGAGCTCCATTATACTTTTAGTCAGGGGAGTGTCATAGTTCTCCATAGAGCTCCATTATACTTTTAGTCAGGGGAGTGTCATAGTTTCTCCATAGAGCTCTATTATACTTTTAGTCAGGGGAGTGCCATGGTTTCTCCATAGAGCTCCATTATACTTTTAGTCAGGGGAGTGCCATGTTTCTCCATAGAGCTCCATTATACTTTTAGTCAGGGGAGTGTCATGGTTCTCCATAGAGCTCCATTATACTTTTAGTCAGGGGAGAGCCATGGTTTCTCCATAGATCTCCATTATACTTTTAGTCAGAGGAGTGCCATGGTTTCTCCATAGATCTCCATTATACTTTTTAGTCAGGGAGTGCCATGGTTTCTCCATAGATCTCCATTATACTTTTAGTCAGGGGAGTGTCATGATTTCTCCACAGAGTCCCATTGTACTTTTTTACCACAGCAGCCCACACAGGTAGGGGGCAACTCAATCATGTTATTTAGTGAGAATTGCTGATCCTTATATCTCCAACAGGAGTAGCTAAAATTAGGAGTACTGAGGCTAAATCAACGGTGCCCATTGAGTAGCTGAACATAAAAGTAGCCTACAAATGAATGATAACAAGAAAGAACCGAGTGTACTGGAAATAAAGGTTTGCGGCGTGGTGCTTGAGCAAAGGGTCATGACTGTAGGGCTCATGACACCTATCTCAACCCTGTTGTAGCATAAATAGCATACATCCGACGATGACTAAGGTTTTCCTTAAAAAGGTGACTTTTGTGTGAACAGGTTTTCAAAAAGAAAATGGTGAATTGTAGGTGGCGAATTGGAGACGATAGATAAAATAATAAATGGACTGCATTTATATTAACACCTTTTATCCAAAGCGTTTCACAATGTACAGTATGCCTCACATTCTCCCATTCACTCACGCATCCATGGCAGAAGCAACCAGGCCAAGTGCCGACCTGCTCATTGGGAGCAGTTAGGGGTTAAATAATATCAGGGACACTTTGACACACGGGAGCCAGAATCGAACCGGAAACTAAACATGACGATACAAAATATATGTAAACAAGTCACAGTATAACAGTAATGCCTTTCCAGTGTTTAACCTAC
>NC_140179.1:98909736-98927236 GCF_963971535.1 Notolepis coatsorum
ACATCCGAAAAAAGATTTTGCCGGTTTCACCCGCGAGCGTTTCCGTCTAAACATGGCCCTATACCTCATACAGATGGTGTCGCAGGGACATGCATCATTTTGTCTGCTTATTGGAGGTACATGCAGAGGACGTCCAGACAATACTGCCCATGCAGAAGCTAACCGTAGTAACATTTCTTTTCAAAATTGAGTTATAAGTGAAATTGAACTTCGCAATATCTGTTTTATGGTATAAGAAATGGTATAAGAAAATTGCAAAATCACTGGATCGTCAAATAACTTTAAAGCCATTTTTCTCAGTTTCACTGTTTGCGTAGTTAGGTCTACTACGGTTCGCGTTTGCAGTGCATAATACATCCCTCTATCAATCAATCAAATTATTTATTTAATCAGATAAGCATCATTGAGATTAAAATAGCTTTTTCAAGTCGGCGGTCAGGTGGCGTAACGGAGATTGCGTTCGTCACCAACCCCGGAGCGGCTGGATTCGCCTGTTCGAATCCAGCTCACAGCTCCGGGGTTGTCACCAGCTTGGCTGGCCGTTCACACTAATACAATTGGCAGTATTAGAGGGTGGGAGAAGCTGGCGGGGTGGGTCCGGGTCGTTGTAAACAGCGACTCCTACAGTTCGGTCGGGGCGCCTGCTAAGCGCGGATAGGATCTAAGTGGGATACTGTGATCCTTCCACACGCTACGCCCTCTCAGTGAGAATCCGCGCTGCCAGGTGAAAAGAAGCAGTTGATTGGCTGGACGTGTGTCGGAGGAAGCACGTGGTAGCCTCCACTCTCCCAGACCGACTGTGGGGGGTAAGTGCGCAGCGACCAGGAAGGGGATTGGGAATTGGCATAACGACTAACATTGGGATGGGAGAAAATTGGAGGAAAAAAGGAGGGGGGAAAAGATCAATAAAAAAAATTAAAAAATAGCTTTTTCAAGAGCGATCTGGCCAAGCAAGGCAGCAGAATGTTTCAACATAAAAAAGAACATCACAATTAAAATACAGATAAAACATTCACAGCAAGATCCAATTTCAGGCAAGTTATCAAACACAGTTGCACTGTCCGAGGGAACTGAATTCATAGGTTTTTAAGATGGTTTTAAATTCTCCAAGGGTGACCAGTCCTGGCAAATTTAGGTCCTCTTGTAGCTTGTTCCAGGATGAAGGAGCAGCATATTTAAAAGCCCTTTTTCCCAATTCAGTTCTCATATAGGGAACATCCAGTTTCCGAGCATATTGGGAACAAAGGGCATACTTGTATTGCTTAGTGCACAGAAGCACGCTTAGGTACTGGCGTTGCCTGTTCGTGAGGTAAGGTCATGGACATTGCTGTGCTAATTTTGACCGTGTACATTTTAAATTCAAGCTAAAGTGACACGGATTGAAGAGGTTCAGATAGACTGAAAAATAAACGACTGAGAATTTTATTGTTTGCCATTGGCTACTCTATTCGATATTACAAAGAGCCACACATTCCCCCTTTACGTCTCTGTACTGTTCTTGTCGCATCGCCAAATCTGCTCCCAACAAACCCCCGCTACCTGATCCAAGGACGGCGCGGGAAGCCTCGCCTCGCGTCTTGTGTGTCCCTTGATGAGGGGAAGCGGCCCCCTCTCATCCAGTGCCAGATGGAAGCTGGAGAAAAGCTCAATGAAAGTGGCATGGCCTCGTTTTTTCTCGTCCGCTCTGACCCAAAATAGACACCAAGGAGTCAGCATGGGCCATATGGAAGCCTCTGAGCGCAGGCTGTCTCAGCTGTGCACGGCACGCACACACGCACGCTCACTCCACCACAAGTTCACATGCTCAGAATGTTGTTTGTTTTGAATGTCACAATGTCTGATCGTACCACAGACATTTGAAAGCCTATTTGTGTTACTCCCTCCAAGATGACGGTCTTTGTGGGTTGGACATTTTAACACAGAAATCTATTACAATATTTTTTTTATAGATTTTTTTTATAGATTTTTTTAAATAATTTTTCATGGATTGTAATAACTGAAATCTATTAGACATTTTCCTGGGAGGTTTTAATATCAAGTATCTGGTCGTTGTATGCCTGTCTATAATTATGCCAGTTTTATGCTCATGTTGTTATGCCTATGTCTATTTTGTGTCTACATCACTGCAGTGAAGTAGGGCTGACATTCTTGGATGAAAGGTGCTATACAAATAAAGTTTATTATTATCAAGATATCCGATATCAAGATAATATATATATATATTATTTTAAATATTGGCTCATATCGGCCCTATCTTGATATCGGATATCTTGATAATAATAAACTTTATTTGTATAGCACCTATATATATTTTTTTTGCCTTAAATAGTTTCTAATTATCAGTCATTTCTGAAAATAAGTTACAAAGGTAAAAAAAATTATGCGTTTTGGAAAATAGCTCTTTATTTGATTATCATAAAATCATAAAAAAGTGTTTTCTATACAGAGCTATCGACATTGGTAAATATCGGTATCGGCCAGAACAGCAATATTAATATCGGTTATCGGTATCGGCCACAATTTTTTACATCGGTGCATCACTAAACAGTATATCTATCCCTCGGAGCCGGTCTGTATGCATGTTCACGGATGGTGTCCTTGCTCATGGCAAGTGTGTGTTGCTGCCCGCTGAGCCTGTGTGTGTTGCTGCCCACTGAGCCTGTGTGTGTTGCTGCCCACTGAGCCTGTGTGTGTTGCTGCCCACTGAGCCTGTGTGTGTTGCTGCCCACTGAGCCTGTGTGTGTTGCTGCCCACTGAGCCTGTGTGTGTTGCTGCCCACTGAGCCTGTGTGTGTTGCTGCCCACTGAGCCTGTGTGTGTTGCTGCCCACTGAGCCTGTGTGTGTTGCTGCCCACTGAGCCTGTGTGTGTTGCTGCCCACTGAGCCTGTGTGTGTTGCTGCCCACTGAGCCTGTGTGTGTTGCTGCCCACTGAGCCTGTGTGTGTTGCTGCCCGCTGAGCCTGTGTGTGTTGCTGCCCGCTGAGCCTGTGTGTGTTGCTGCCCGCTGAGCCTGTGTGTGTTGCTGCCCGCTGAGCCTGTGTGTGTTGCTGCCCACTGAGCCTGTGTGTGTTGCTGCCCACTGAGCCTGTGTGTGTTGCTGCCCACTGAGCCTGTGTGTGTTGCTGCCCGCTGAGCCTGTGTGTGTTGCTGCCCACTGAGCCTGTGTGTGTTGCTGCCCACTGAGCCTGTGGATCAGAACTAGAGTAGAAGAGACCCAGTACTGCTCCAAACCAACTCGGTGGTGTGGTGGCACCAAAGCCACAATAAAAAAAAAAAAAAAAAAAAGCAAAAGCAAGCCCATCATTCATCCTCCTAGTAAAAAAGATATAATATGTTATTAATAGTTCCATGTTAAAAGCTGTCATCAGAAGAAGGGGCGGTCGGGTGGCGTAGCGGAGATTGCAAGAGGCTGTGGTCTCGACTCCCGGAGTCAGCATTGCCCTGCGGCTTGGGCCGGTCGTCATACTAACTCGTTTGGATGGGTTAGGGGGAGGGAAGTCGATGGGGTGGTAATCTGGCGTTGTGGACAGCGACGCCTACAGGTCAGGTCTGGGCGCCTGCTCAGCGAAAGGCAGGAAGTGGTGAAGGCAGCGTGACCTCCCACGCGTTACACTTCCCCAATGATAGTCCTTGCTGCCCAAATGACTAAATTGGGATGGGGAGAAAAGCATAGAAAATCAGGCAGAGAAAAAAAGAGGATTAAAAAAATTATAATAAATAAAAGCTGTCATCAGAATAGTTTTTTTTTAACTATTATTGTAGTCGGAGTGATGTGCTTCCAGTAGGCCTGTCCCTGACTAAGGATTTGTATAGTCGACTTTGATTGGCCGAAATTTGCCGATAGTCGACTACCCCCCCCCCGAATGCAAAACAATATACAATTTCTATTTTAAAATTGTACATTTTAAAATGTTTAGGGCGGATCATTCCATTTGGCCTGTGGGGTGTGCTTAATGTCTGAAGGAGTCGACTGAAGGCTTCTTGTCCTCTGCGAAAGCATGCAATTGCTCCACTGATGGATACATCTTGATATGTGTCTGAAATCCTCTGTGCCCGTTTTCTTAGGCAGTTAGCCTCGCTGGTATGTGCGCCATTAGCGTTAGCCACACTTCTAGGCCTCTCTGCTTTTGGAAATAATGATTTAAAAAAAATATATATATATTATAATCTTTAAAAAAAATTGCATTCGACTAAGGGGTTGGCAGTCGACTATGGCTCCTTTCGATCGATTAGTCGACTATTCGACTAGTCGAGGTCAGCCCTAGCTTCCAGTTTGTTTTCATGTCAGAGACTGGGCATCACACCAGCAGTCTGTGATGAGGACACTGTACCAAGGCTGTCACCCCCAAAAGTCCCCTTTCACTTCCTTTCTACTCATCACTCCTTTCACCACTGTGGCACCATGCTAACTCACCCGGTGTGCCTTTTCCCTCCTCCCCCGTGTGCAGTGTGAAGAGAATACCAACCTCAACCTCAACCTGCATGCCTACCTCAAGCTGCCCTTCTCCAAGGTCAACCTGCCAGCCAACAACCAGAGTCTGAAAATCACCAAGGAGTCTTTCTGGATAACCAGCTTCCTCTGCTCCACCAAGCTCACGCAGAACGGTAACGACGGGATATTGTGTATTCTCTCTCTTAGAAGGCTGACACAGCGGGGCGCTCCAGTAGCACACCACTGAGTCGCGAAGCGGTCGCCCCGGGTTCGATTCCCCGACCCGGTGGCCATGTGCCGCATGTCCAAAAGGTCCTGCGTTGACAAAAAAAAAAAAAGCTGAAAATGCTATAAATAAAATCTTACAAAAAAAGAAAAAAGAAAGCTGACACAGAAACGGCATAGAGACGGTATTCACTTTCATAAGACTCACATGGAGCGGTAAGCTTGGAAGAGTACTTGGTTAAATCAGGCATTTTCAGTCTTCTTTCTCCGGAGGGGCACTCGCAGAGCGGTAAAACTAGAAAGAGCTCTTTGAACCACAAGTATTCAGAATTCTCTACCAAGTTCACATGGAATGGCGGGCTAGAAGTATTAAACTGTGAATATCCACACGATAACTGCTGTACCTTCCCTTATATTCTAGCTAGCTCAAACAGAACAGTGTGATCACGTCACAGAGTAGAATGCAAGGTATTTGGGCTCTTGCCCAGTTAGGGTATCCCACTGCTTCTTTCATACATTTTACACTTCAGGACCTTTTGAGTTTAAAATACATTTACAATCATTAGCTTCTATATCATTAGCCCTAGTGTGCTTATAAATGTTACTTACCCGAGTATAATAATAAACCTAGGAATATTCAGAGAGTACAATATAACCCCTGTATACGGCTCTACTACACACACGCGCGCGCGCGCGCACGCACACACACACACACACACACACACACACACACACACACACACACACACACACACACACTACACACTACACGCATACTCTCTAAGGTGAAATACTGCTGTCCCACTGGTAAGAGTAAAGGGTTTATTGGTGCCCACTCAACAACTAGTAGTCATTACATACAGTACAATTCTTGTAATTTGACAGTAGAGTAAGTGATAAACAAACTCCCGACAAACTCGATAAAGAAGAAAGATTATATATTTATATATGTATGTATACAAGGGAGTAGGGGACCGTGGCTTGGTGGATATGAGAGGGATTTATGCACTCCCACACACTCACTCACACGATGGAGTGAAGGAGAGATGGAGGGAGAGACAAAAAACTAAACAAGCTCACAGCTTGAGCAGAATCCTAAGAGGCGGCAAACAGACCTTTCTTCTCCTCGTCGCTGATGTTTTATTCATGGTGTTGTCTGGGGACTCTGGGCTCAGGGAGAATTACTTTTTTATCTGATGCATCCGCCATTGTGCACTTGAAAATGTCACTGCTTGTTTGTGTATTTCGGGCATAAAATGGACATTTATTGTGATTGTTTATTTTGCCATTAGCTAGTTTGTGTGTTTTTATTTATTTTATTTATTTTTAAGCTACTCTGTTTCTGTTTCACACTCATTCTCTATCCCTCTCTCTCTCCCCCTTTTTCTCTATCCTTTTTTCTGTCTATCTTTTGCTATATATTTATCTTTATTTACCGTTGTCCCCCTCTACTTGTCTACATGTCGTCTCTGCCTCTCTTTCCCTTACCCTGTTTCTCTCTGTATGTCTATCTCTCTCTCTCTCTCTCTCTCTCTCTCTCTCTCTCTCTCTCTCTCTCTCTCTCTCTCTCTCTCTCTCTCTCTCTCTCTAGGTGATATGCTGGACCTTTTGAAATGGCGAGCTCATCCGGAACGCATCAACGACAGTCTCTCCAAACTAAAAGAGATTGATGGCTCTGAGATAGTCAAGGTAGGTTGAACGTGCACACACAGCCCTCCCACTGGATCACCGGTGATAGTTGGTACTCACCATTATGACCTGTACAGTACAGTTGGATGGTCCTCCCTTGCAGAGAGGCTCTGTTTGCATTGGCATCTGTTTCTCTATGAAGCCATAATTGGAGATTGCCCAATTTATCCCACGTCTCTCTCTATTGGAGTGGACATCTGGACCATATGGTACACGTTCCAACGGTTGACTCAGACTCAAAGCACCTGGGCCCTCATTCATCAATTTGTGCGTAGAACATGACCTATTTCCACACGTAAGCACGGAATGTAGAACTAGTGTACGCACAGGGAAGTCGGGATTCATCACACTGTGCGTACACAGGCTCTATGCTCCTCCGTAGAACTTTGTTCTACCGTCAATGCTTGTGCATGATTATCCATATATGGTCATGAAAGTGAGGAAACACCCCCCATGGGATGTGAAATAATGGACTGACCCGAGCGGAACTCTGAGAAACTCCACGGAGAATTCACTGCTGTCGAACCAAGAAGACACTATCGCGTATTATGGGATAAATAAAAGGCGGATTTGTAAACGGTGATGTCAGATATCAACGGCTCCCTAAGACCATTGCTGCAATTCTGCCTGGACAGCTCAAAATACTAATAAAGACCGTTCGTTGACCACTGTTTGGCGTTGGTTGTGTGTCATTATAACCGTGCTGTAATATGAATGCCTTTATTAGTTGTGTTCGATTGGCTATATGATTTTTAGAGGCATCTATTTTGTTGTCGGCTAATAAAGACCGCGCTGGAATATGACTGCCTTTTCCCGTGTTGTTTGATTAATACCCAGGGATTAAAGTTCTCCTCAATTTGATTCCAAATCGCGATGGATCTCCCGTAAATTTTCTACCTGCTGCATATGATTTCTAGAGGCATACTACAATCTATTTTGATGTCAGTATTGGGTAGCAATGAATCTCACTGCATGTATGATGTAGCCTGCCTTTCAATACATGAACTTGAATTCCATCATGTTTGTGTGCGGGACTCACAAAGGCTGTTGTCACAATGGGTGGTACCGGTACAGACAGTAATAATAACAGTCCACACAATATCACGATCCATGCCATAGCCTATGTTCTATTAGGACATGATCTGTGACGACAAATGTTCTGATATCATACTCTGACAGCATGCCTATGATCAACAAAAACGCGAACTTGAATCCCATCATATACATAGTCTGTCCACTATCTGGTGTCATTGCAATGCGTTTTCTATTCTTTCTTATACAGTAAAAAGGGGGAAGAACACTATATTCATATGACTTGTATTCTGCTTACAGCTTTGAAATTCCACTTGTTTCGTTTAACGTAAAGCCTTTTAAATATAATCAAAACGTTCCCGTGTTTCTGAGGTCTGCGCAAAATAATAACGAGTTGAGCTTTATGATTTATGATGAATTGAAGATGGGGGACCCTGATGTAAACAAGACGAAAGTTGGTCTGCATCCCCAATTAACAATTGTATGTACTGAGCTGTACTGTACTGTACCCATTCTGCAATCTGTTAATAAACTTTTCAATCAATCAATCAATCAAGCTACGCGGAGCGCAGTCAGTCAGTAGCCTACACCCCGTATATTCCGATAACGCTATATAAACCATGCTGCATTCATTCTGAGAGAAAGATCTATTATTCCAAATGCTATTTATAGGGTTTTGACCATAATTACACTACTGTTGCTATTTTACAATGAACTATAATGAACTACGGTTCGTACAGAACATGCCAGTGTTATTATGCACAGAAGCTCATTTCCTTGTTGTAATAATATATTCTACCACTGGGCGCCAGGTACGCCTGGTCTGACCTGTGCGTAGATGTAAGCACGGAGTCAAGTTCAAATCGAAATTGATGAATCCCACTCTTTGCTTAGAAATGATCGTACGCACAGGGTAAGCACAGATCTGTGCGTAGAACACGTTGATGAATGAGGGCCCTGCTGGAGTTTATACTGAACTTGGGAAAAACCGGCGATTAGTTGTTGTGCTCCTGACACATGGAACGTCAACAAACTCTAAAACTCAATACTTTGTTCTCCTTCGGGCCAGTTTAAATCCTACATCACCATAATCTGTCGTTGTTTTAATTGATTGCACAAACATATTATGATTACACTTATTGTATTGTTTATTGTATATTTATTGTATTTATTATTATTATGTATTATGCTCCACGTCATTGGAAACGAGGGCTTGCCCTCAGTGAAGTTTGAAGATACAGATTGAATGAATAACTTCACATATAATTTTTATTTATGAATTTATTTTATTCATTTAATTTATGAATAACTGGTTTTTACCCGCCGTCCCTGTCACCCCCCCACCCCGTCACCCCGTCACCCCCCCACCCCATCACCCCCTCACCCCCCCACCGCGCCACCCCCTCGCCCCCCCACCCCGCCACCCCCTCGCCCCGCCACCCCATCACCCCATCACCCCCTCGCCCCCCCACCCCGTCACCCCCTCGCCCCGTGCCCACAGTTCCTCCAGGACACCCTGGACACGTTGTTTGGTATCCTGGACGAGAGCTCTCAGAGATACGGACTCAAGGTGTTCGACTCGCTGGTAAGTTGGTCCTGATGATCGCAACCTATTTCTCCTGAATAACATGTGTTTCCTATTTATTTGTTTGTTTTTTCTGTGTATGCTGTTTGTGTGTTTTCCATACATCCTGTGTTTCCCAGCCCTGACAGGTAATCTGAAGTGTGCGCGCGCGTATGTGTGTGTGTGTGTGTGTGTGTGTGTGTGTGTGTGTGTGTGTGTGTGTGTGTGTGTGTGTGTGTGTGTGTGTGTGTGTGTGTGTGTGTGTGTGTGTGTGTGTGTGTGTGTGTGTGTGTGTGTGTGTTGACTAAAGACGCACTTCTTCAATCATTATCTGAAATGACGAAATAAATGATAATAATAATAATAATAATAATAATAATAATAATAATAATAATAATAATAATAATAATAATAATAATAATAATAATAATAATAATAATAATAATAATAATAATAATAATAATAATAATAATAATAATAATAATAATAATAATAATAATAATAATAATAATAATAATAATAATAATAATAATAAAATAAAAAAACTAACCCTAACTAACCTTATTGTCATGCACTTGTCCTAATATACTAACCTACACTGTAGCACTCAACACTTTGATGGACATTGTTACTCAGCTGATAGAGTTGAACTTGTATCCTTCCTGCTGCTTGTTGTACAAAACAAAAAGCGTCAACTAAATGACAACATGTAAATGTAAAATGTAAATGTGTGTGTGTGTGTGTGTATAGTATGTGTGTGTATAGTATGTGTGTGTGTGCTCAGTTTATCTCTCTTTCCTCCTTTTGTCATATAAAGAGTATAGTGGCAGCAGCCATAGATCCATAGCACACACACACACACTTGATAGATCCATAGCATGCACACACACACACACACACACACACACAGACACACACACACACCACACACACGCACGCACACACACTTGGGATTTGAGTGAATGGATTGCTTGGTGAACCAATCTCAGGCTAGTCATGCTGCACTGCACTGATACAGGCCAGTGATCAATCACACACACACACACACACACACACACACACACACACACACACACACACACACACACACACACACACACACACACACACACACACACACACACACACACACACACACACACACACACACACACACACACACACACACTTGTATGGATGGAGACACATACACTCACACACACACACTTGTATGGATGGAGACACATACACTCACACACACACACTTGTATGGATGGAGACACATACACTCACACACACACACACTTGTATGGATGGAGACACATACACTCACACACACACACACACACACACATGCACACACACACACACACACAGACACACACACACACACACACACTTGTATGGATGGAGACACATACACTCACACACACACACACGCACACACACACACACACACAGACACACACACACACACACATACACACACACACACACACATGCACACATGGGTGTGGATGGAGACACACCGACACACACTCCCATCTCAGCTTAGCGTTATCGATTGCAAAAAGAACCGGTGAAGTGTTGAACCCGTCAAACGTCCTTTCCCCTCGTCCTCATGATCAATCCAGCGACTGGACCTGTTGATTTGTTGTCCTTAGATGCCACGTTTATTTCTAGTTGGTAATGCAATCGCGATGTCAGCCTGTGCAATTATATAACCGCAAAAAAGGCTGCAATTTGCGATGTAATTAAATAAATGTGTACATTTTGTGAATACACTTTTTGAAACAACATCTTTGTTGGCATATGACTCCTTCTTATCAACACTGCTATCTAACGCTAGCAAGCAAAGTGTGCGTATAGCTGTTCATCACTACATACAACTTGGTTTAATCCAAAATTCCATTCGGAAACGTTGTATTATGAAATAAGACGTTCTGGGGACATGATATTATACTCCCTGTGGCGCATGTGATTCAGGATGTCTGGTCACTAGTAGGGGTGGGGGGGGAAATCGATACGTAGTAGTATCGCGATACCTTGCGTGGCGATACTGTATCGATACAGGGACGCCAAGTATCGATATACCGGAGCACGAAGATTCACTCTGATTTTACCCACGATTTTAATGATCAGGTACAAACAACCGGCTGATGAAGGATACAAAAAATCCTTAGTTTGACGAAAAACATTATAGTCACTTGTTTCTCCCTGATCTAACTGATCAAAGTGAATATTTGTGCCGCTGTATATTCTTATAGGCATGGAGACTGTGTTTCACATAGACATATATAAAGACCAGATGACTCACCCGCGCTGCTGGCCAACGGAGACCGACGTTGCCACATGGCGGCCATCTTGCTACAGGGAAGCACACCCAGTCGAGTATTTTGCACTGCCACACTACGGTTACCGTCGGTAGTGAGATAGTAAAGGGTTAACCTTCTGTAGTGTGGCAGTGGAAGGGTTAACCTTATGTGTATTGTCACAGTGAAAGGGTTAACCGTTTGGTAATGCGGCAGTTGAAAGAGTTAAAGCAGTAGTTAACTGTAGCAAGATGGCCGCCGGTGAACTACGCGGGAGACTCCACCTTGCGCCATCTAGTCTTTATATATATATCTATGGTGTTTCTCACGATAAGCAGCCGCGTATCAAACCACTGTGACGGGATCAGTGCTCCCGCCAAAATTAGGGCTGTCCCCGACTAAGGATTTGGATGGTCGACTATGATTGGCCAACATTTGCCATTAGTCGACTATTGGTCGACAACAAAAAAAATGTAAAATAAAAAAAAGTATAATACAAAAATAATTGTTAAATATTATTATAATTTTTTTATTCCATTTGGGCTGTGGGGGGTGCTTAATGTCTGAAGGAGTCGACTGAAGGCTTCTTGTCCTCTGCAAAAGCATGCAATTGGTCCACTGATGGATACATCTTGATATTTGTCTAGTCTAGTGTGTTCATTAGATGGTGAAATCCTCTTTCAGTGCCTCTGTGCCTGTTTTCGTAGGCAGTTAGCCTCTGGTATGCGTGCCATTACCGTTAGCCACGCTTCTAGGCTTCTTTTCTTTTGGAAAGAATGATAAAAATATATATATATATTATAATTATAATTTTTTTTTTAATATATATTGGACTAAGAGGTTGGGTAGTCAACTACGGCTCCTTTCGACCGATTAGTTGACTAATCGACTAATAGGGGTCAGCCCTACCGCCAATACAGCATCATGCACGCCGTGTTTGAAGAGTCACTGGACTCGTGTTGTTTTACTGTAGTCGTATGTCGTTTTAGAGGTGAAACACCGCTTGACTTTACCCATTATATCGTTGACCTCCCAGGTCCACATCATCAACCTCCTCCAGGATAGCAAGTTCCAACACTTCAAACCCGTCATGGACACGTACATCGAGAGCCACTTCGCCGGAGCGCTGTCCTACAGGTATGGCACGGTTTTAAGTACATTTTCTTGTGTATGTGCTGTATATAGTATAGTTATATGTTTCACCCTTAATACATCAATGTTACTGGAGTATGTGCCTACTAGTATCTTGACAGAATGTCCCCACTTCCCATCAAAAATGAAGCTTCATGCCAGGACATGAAATTAGCACAAAATGACCAAACTCGGATATATGTGTTACATGCTCAGCAGTTCTATGCATACATATAGGCTCAATTGAGTCTTTAACCTCTCTTTCATTTAAATTGTACCTGGCAAGAATAATTGTTGCTAAAGGCTAGACATTATAATAACACGGTTTGCAACAAGTCGAAGCCCTTTACTGTTGCAGCGGGTCACAATGATGCCAACATGTGTCTGTTACAAATGTTGGGAGTCTAGGACAGCGTTGCACCCAAAGGCACATCGTTTAATATATTGTCACAAGCCCCAGGCCCACACAGAGCTACAAATCACAATCCTGGCTTAAGAAATACCGTATTTACTTTATTGATTGGCGGCTTGTGAAATAATGACCCGATTTAATATGAAATATGCTGTCTGACTGACTAGCTCTCTGACTGGCTCTCTAACTGGCTCTCTGACTGGCTCTCTGACTGGCTCTCTGACTGGCTCTCTGACTGGCTCTCTGACTGGCTCTCTAACTGGCTCTCTAACTGGCTCTCTGACTGGCTCTCTGACTGGCTCTCTGACTGGCTCTCTGACTGGCTCTCTGACTGGCTCTCTAACTGGCTCTCTGACTGGCTCTCTGACTGGCTCTCTGACTGGCTGTCTGACTGGCTGTCTGACTGGCTCTCTAACTGGCTCTCTAACTGGCTGTCTGACTGGCTCTCTAACTGGCTCTCTAACTGGCTCTCTAACTGGCTCTCTGACTGGCTCTCTGACTGGCTCTCTGACTGGCTCTCTGACTGGCTCTCTAACTGGCTCTCTAACTGGCTCTCTAACTGGCTCTCTAACTGGCTCTCTAACTGGCTCTCTGACTGGCTCTCTAACTGGCTCTCTAACTGGCTCTCTGACTGGCTCTCTAACTGGCTCTCTAACTGGCTCTCTGACTGGCTCTCTGACTGGCTCTCTGACTGGCTCTCTAACTGGCTCTCTGACTGGCTCTCTGACTGGCTCTCTAACTGGCTCTCTAACTGGCTCTCTAACTGGCTCTCTGACTGGCTCTCTAACTGGCTCTCTGACTGGCTCTCTAACTGGCTCTCTGACTGGCTCTCTAACTGGCTCTCTGACTGGCTCTCTGACTGGCTCTCTGACTGGCTCTCTGACTGGCTCTCTAACTGGCTCTCTGACTGGCTCTCTAACTGGCTCTCTAACTGGCTCTCTAACTGGCTCTCTGACTGGCTCTCTGACTGGCTCTCTGACTGGCTCTCTGACTGGCTCTCTGACTGGCTCTCTAACTGGCTCTCTAACTGGCTCTCTAACTGGCTCTCTGACTGGCTCTCTAACTGGCTCTCTAACTGGCTCTCTAACTGGCTCTCTAACTGGCTCTCTGACTGGCTCTCTAACTGGCTCTCTAACTGGCTCTCTAACTGGCTCTCTGACTGGCTCTCTGACTGGCTCTCTGACTGGCTCTCTGACTGGCTCTCTAACTGGCTCTCTAACTGGCTCTCTAACTGGCTCTCTGACTGGCTCTCTGACTGGCTCTCTGACTGGCTCTCTGACTGGCTCTCTGACTGGCTCTCTGACTGGCTCTCTAACTGGCTCTCTAACTGGCTCTCTAACTGGCTCTCTAACTGGCTCTCTAACTGGCTCTCTGACTGGCTCTCTAACTGGCTCTCTAACTGGCTCTCTGACTGGCTCTCTGACTGGCTCTCTGACTGGCTCTCTGACTGGCTCTCTAACTGGCTCTCTGACTGGCTCTCTGACTGGCTCTCTAACTGGCTCTCTAACTGGCTCTCTGACTGGCTCTCTAACTGGCTCTCTAACTGGCTCTCTGACTGGCTCTCTGACTGGCTCTCTAACTGGCTCTCTGACTGGCTCTCTGACTGGCTCTCTGACTGGCTCTCTAACTGGCTCTCTAACTGGCTCTCTGACTGGCTCTCTGACTGGCTCTCTAACTGGCTCTCTAACTGGCTCTCTGACTGGCTCTCTGACTGGCTCTCTGACTGGCTCTCTGACTGGCTCTCTAACTGGCTCTCTGACTGGCTGTCTGACTGGCTCTCTAACTGGCTCTCTGACTGGCTCTCTAACTGGCTCTCTCTCTAACTGGCTCTCTGACTGGCTCTCTAACTGGCTCTCTCTCTAACTGGCTCTCTAACTGGCTCTCTAACTGGCTCTCTGACTGGCTCTCTAACTGGCTCTCTCTCTAACTGGCTCTCTGACTGGCTCTCTAACTGGCTCTCTAACTGGCTCTCTGACTGGCTCTCTGACTGGCTCTCTAACTGGCTCTCTGACTGGCTCTCTAACTGGCTCTCTGACTGGCTCTCTAACTGGCTCTCTGACTGGCTGTCTGACTGGCTCTCTAACTGGCTCTCTGACTGGCTCTCTGACTGGCTCTCTGACTGGCTCTCTGACTGGCTCTCTGACTGGCTCTCTAACTGGCTCTCTAACTGGCTCTCTAACTGGCTCTCTAACTGGCTCTCTAACTGGCTCTCTAACTGGCTCTCTGACTGGCTCTCTGACTGGCTCTCTAACTGGCTCTCTGACTGGCTGTCTGACTGGCTCTCTAACTGGCTCTCTGACTGGCTGTCTGACTGGCTCTCTGACTGGCTCTCTAACTGGCTCTCTAACTGGCTCTCTGACTGGCTGTCTGACTGGCTCTCTAACTGGCTCTCTGACTGGCTGTCTGACTGGCTCTCTGACTGGCTCTCTAACTGGCTCTCTAACTGGCTCTCTGACTGGCTCTCTGACTGGCTCTCTAACTGGCTCTCTAACTGGCTCTCTGACTGGCTCTCTGACTGGCTCTCTAACTGGCTCTCTAACTGGCTCTCTGACTGGCTGTCTGACTGGCTCTCTGACTGGCTCTCTAACTGGCTCTCTAACTGGCTCTCTGACTGGCTGTCTAACTGGCTCTCTGACTGGCTGTCTGACTGGCTCTCTAACTGGCTCTCTGACTGGCTCTCTAACTGGCTCTCTCTCTAACTGGCTCTCTAACTGGCTCTCTAACTGGCTCTCTGACTGGCTCTCTAACTGGCTCTCTCTCTAACTGGCTCTCTGACTGGCTCTCTAACTGGCTCTCTAACTGGCTCTCTAACTGGCTCTCTAACTGGCTCTCTGACTGGCTCTCTAACTGGCTCTCTGACTGGCTCTCTAACTGGCTCTCTAACTGGCTCTCTGACTGGCTCTCTGACTGGCTCTCTGACTGGCTCTCTCTCTGACTGGCTCTCTGACTGGCTCTCTAACTGGCTCTCTCTCTGACTGGCTCTCTGACTGGCTCTCTCTCTGACTGGCTCTCTGACTGGCTCTCTAACTGGCTCTCTAACTGGCTCTCTAACTGGCTCTCTAACTGGCTCTCTAACTGGCTCTCTGACTGGCTCTCTGACTGGCTCTCTGACTGGCTCTCTGACTGGCTCTCTGACTGGCTCTCTAACTGGCTCTCTAACTGGCTCTCTGACTGGCTCTCTGACTGGCTCTCTAACTGGCTCTCTAACTGGCTCTCTAACTGGCTCTCTGACTGGCTCTCTAACTGGCTCTCTAACTGGCTCTCTAACTGGCTCTCTAACTGGCTCTCTAACTGGCTCTCTAACTGGCTCTCTAACTGGCTCTCTGACTGGCTCTCTGACTGGCTCTCTAACTGGCTCTCTAACTGGCTCTCTAACTGGCTCTCTGACTGGCTCTCTAACTGGCTCTCTGACTGGCTCTCTAACTGGCTCTCTAACTGGCTCTCTAACTGGCTCTCTAACTGGCTCTCTGACTGGCTCTCTAACTGGCTCTCTAACTGGCTCTCTAACTGGCTCTCTAACTGGCTCTCTGACTGGCTCTCTGACTGGCTCTCTAACTGGCTCTCTAACTGGCTCTCTAACTGGCTCTCTAACTGGCTCTCTAACTGGCTCTCTAACTGGCTCTCTAACTGGCTCTCTAACTGGCTCTCTAACTGGCTCTCTGACTGGCTCTCTAACTGGCTCTCTAACTGGCTCTCTAACTGGCTCTCTGACTGGCTCTCTAACTGGCTCTCTAACTGGCTCTCTAACTGGCTCTCTAACTGGCTCTCTGACTGGCTCTCTGACTGGCTCTCTGACTGGCTCTCTAACTGGCTCTCTAACTGGCTCTCTGACTGGCTCTCTAACTGGCTCTCTGACTGGCTCTCTAACTGGCTCTCTAACTGGCTCTCTGACTGGCTCTCTAACTGGCTCTCTAACTGGCTCTCTGACTGGCTCTCTGACTGGCTCTCTAACTGGCTCTCTAACTGGCTCTCTGACTGGCTCTCTGACTGGCTCTCTGACTGGCTCTCTGACTGGCTCTCTAACTGGCTCTCTAACTGGCTCTCTGACTGGCTCTCTAACTGGCTCTCTAACTGGCTCTCTGACTGGCTCTCTGACTGGCTCTCTGACTGGCTCTCTAACTGGCTCTCTAACTGGCTCTCTGACTGGCTCTCTGACTGGCTCTCTAACTGGCTCTCTGACTGGCTCTCTGACTGGCTCTCTGACTGGCTCTCTAACTGGCTCTCTAACTGGCTCTCTGACTGGCTCTCTAACTGGCTCTCTGACTGGCTCTCTGACTGGCTCTCTGACTGGCTCTCTGACTGGCTCTCTGACTGGCTCTCTAACTGGCTCTCTGACTGGCTCTCTGACTGGCTCTCTGACTGGCTCTCTAACTGGCTCTCTAACTGGCTCTCTAACTGGCTCTCTGACTGGCTCTCTAACTGGCTCTCTGACTGGCTCTCTGACTGGCTCTCTAACTGGCTCTCTAACTGGCTCTCTAACTGGCTCTCTGACTGGCTCTCTAACTGGCTCTCTGACTGGCTCTCTAACTGGCTCTCTAACTGGCTCTCTGACTGGCTCTCTAACTGGCTCTCTGACTGGCTCTCTGACTGGCTCTCTAACTGGCTCTCTGACTGGCTCTCTGACTGGCTCTCTGACTGTCTGTCTGACTGGCTCTCTAACTGGCTCTCTGACTGGCTCTCTAACTGGCTCTCTAACTGGCTCTCTAACTGGCTCTCTAACTGGCT
>NC_140179.1:98932236-98935588 GCF_963971535.1 Notolepis coatsorum
TTTAACGCTGTTATTCTGGACTTTTTATCTATTTTTCTTGTCTCTTTTATATTCGCACCTTGCTCTTGTTTTCTTAGCGTACTATACCTTTTTCTGTAATGTTAGCGTATTTTATTTGTTACTGCATTGTTGCATTGTATGTGTTTTTTTATCGTGTCCTACCTGTAAAGCACTTTTAGTCGTTGTAAATGTGCTATATAAACAAAGCTGACTTGACTCGACGTGACAGATGTTCTCAGGATGTAAAAAGCACACACACGCAAATCCACACACACACGCACACGGTGCATTTCAGACAGCCTCGACAAACAAACCAATGTTTTAAACCCACTCACTGCTACTCCTCGTTATTTATCTTCACATCAACATGATAATAATCAGAACCGTTCACCGCTCCCCTCCTCTTCCCGTTACGCCTCATGCAACTTTAATCAGCCAAACCACGGAGCCCCTCTGGTTGTTTTTGAATTTCCACATCACATTATCGTAATGACTCAGTGGCAGATACAGTGTGCTATTATCGGGAGAGGCATGCCGAAGCTAGCGGCGCCGGCTCTCGTGTTGTTTACCTATTCACACAATGTCTGCCGCACGGCAAATGATGAATTAGGGGGCTGGCCAGAACTTTATTAGGGGAGTGGGTGAGGGAGTGACTAATCTAACCGTAATGATTTTTCTTCATCCACTTTGACATAACGCTGCACATCTCTCTTGGCAAAAGCGGCGTACGGTGACTTACATCCTGCATCAACGAGTCGTACTGTGCCGTCTGTAAGACTTTGATTAAGTGTCTTCACTGCATGCATTAAGAGAGAGAGAGAGAGAGAGAGAGAGAGAGAGAGAGAGAGAGAGAGAGAGAGAGAGAGAGAGAGAGAGAGAGAGGGCAGGTGATCCACCACAAGCCACTGTCAAATGCACTCAAACATGTCATTTTTAAGACTCAAACTGTCCGTCTCTGGGTACGCGTCCCAGAATACTATTATTATTACATTGGAGAACATTCCAATGTTTTTACACCTCACTGATGCTGTCCTGGTTCTCAGCCGCCATGTTGTTTCCCAGCTCTGGCCTCTCACACCACGTCACGCTCCAAACGTTCAGGAGGCGTCACTCAGTGTTTGGGCTACGATTGTTACTGAAGCTCACGTCACCCTGCTCACCTGTGTCTCTGTGTCTGAACTATAATAACATGTTAATTCGAGGAAGTGACCTACTGCAGGTTCAAGGTATCATCTGATATCGAGTACTGATACCGTTGCATTTAACAAACCGTATAGAGTTAGACCATTCGCGTTATGTCACTGGACAATGATTATTGAGATATTTTTTCTCCATTAGAGATCTAACATAATTTTTTTTTAATGCTGTATGCTCCTGCCTTTGTCCTTGACCGAGGTAATAATGATAATAATAATAATACATCAAATTAGTTTTGATCTACCCCCCCTCCCCTTCCTGGTCGTTGCGCGCATTTGCCCCCCACTTGCCGGTCTAGGGAGGGTCGATAGATACTATCACATGCCCCCTCCGATACATGCGGAGTCAGCCAGCCGCTTGTTTTCACCCGACAGCGAGGACTCTCACAGGGGAGCGTAACGTAACGCGTGGGAGGCTCACACTACTTCCCCCAGTCACCTCCCTCGCTGAGCAGGCGCCCCGACCGACCTGTAGGAGTCGCTGTTTACAACGACCAGGATACACACCCCGCCGGCTTCCCACCCGCTTCCCACCAACACTGCCAATTGGTCAGTATGGACGACCGACCAAGCCGGCGGTACCGCTGACAGCTGGATTCGATACCAGTGTATCTGTGGTGGTAGACAGACGCTTAGTCCGCTGCGCTACCCAGCCGCGCCATAATACATACAATTTGTATAGCGCTTTTTCCGAATGCTCAAAGACACTTTACAGGACAAAACAACAAATGCAGTTTTAGTAGAGAAAATAGGTAAGAGGTACTGCCGCTACAACTGGAGTTGGTCCCTCTGGCACCCCACTGTGGCTGCCCACTGCTCCAGCAGTGGAATAACTTCCCCACACAGGGATTATAATGAAGTGGAACTAACTTATCGGCGCATCATCCCTAAACCACGAGTATATTTCTTGTGGATATCTGACCGTTCCTCTGTGCCTCCTCTCCCCCCAGGCCAGCGAGTACATCTTCAAGTACATCGTTCAGTCCCGGCGCCTCTTCTCCCTGGCCACCGGGGGGCAGAACGAGGAGGAGTTCCGCGTCTGCGTCCACGAGCTCTTCATGTCCATCCGCTTCTTCCTGTCGCAGGACAACACGGCCACCAGCCCCATGACACAGACACAGGTTGGTACTGGTACTGCGCGTGCTCGTGAGCCCCATGACACAGACACAGGTTGGTACTGGTACTGCGCGTGGAGCACGAGGATGGCTCCAGTATGTCATCAGGCTGTGATCTTGTAAGCAGTCCATCTGCTAAATCCATCTGCGAGTGTGTGCGGGTGTTTGTTTCAAGTTTCTTTATTAGTTGTCATACAGAACTACAGAATACTTGTATACACAATGCTTCTTTCTGTTACGCTCCAGAGACTGTGCTAGGCAAAAATAGATAAGTATAAAATAAGTATAGCAAGTATAAAATAGAAGTCAAGTACGTAGACAAAAATGTTCAGTATATACATATGTACAATGTTCAATGCAGAGTAGAAGTAACTGAGTTACCATACTATATACTATACAGTGCAAAGGATGAGGTACAATTTAGGTACAATTTACAGTAAGGTGTAATGAGGTATGGGTTGTAGTGCAAATCCGTTACCAATAAATATAAAGTGTGCTTAGGTGTTCTAAAGTGGGTAAAGTGGGTGCTGCAGTGAGTTGTTTGTTTAAAGTGAGTGTGTGCGTGTGGATGTGTGTGCTGTGAGTGCATTTGATGGTTGTTACATAGTGTTATTGTTCATTGAGCATCCTGATGGCCTGGGGATAGAAGCTTCTCCTGAGTCTCTCTGTGCTTGCCATGAGACTCCGGTATCGCTTGCCTGACCGCAGCAGTTCAAAGAGGCAGTTGTTTGTGTGTCTTTCTGTATTCCTACTATCTCGCTACTCGATGCATATTGATATCCCTCTTTTCATCTCACTCCTTCCTCTTCCCCCCTCTTCTACGTATCCTTCATCCTCCTTCCATCTTCTCTCCTCCTTCTCCTCTGCCATTGTTCTTTAAATCTCATCATCACGTCTGTGTTCACCTATAACACCTGTGTTTTTTTTGTCTAGACAACAGATGTCTGGGGGCCCTGGTGGTGGGCCCTTCAGTTGCTATGAGACTTATTATTGAAGCCCTGAACACACTCAATTATATGAGTATTAACATTCTGCAACAAC
>NC_140179.1:98935788-98988288 GCF_963971535.1 Notolepis coatsorum
GAGTAAGCCAAAACAGGGCAAATATTTATTATAGAACAAAAAGCGGCACAGTCCCTTTAAGGGAAAACACAAAAACACTAGAGTCAAGGAAATATGGAAAATGCGGCACTGTGCCTTTAAGAGGCGAACAGGCTAAGGGACTAAGGCTAAGGGCCGGGGCTAAGGACCAGGGCTAAGTGTCAGGGCCAGGACCAGGGGCACTGGAGAGGGGGACAGGGACAGAGGCCCGGAGAGGCGGGCTGGAGACAGGGACAGAGAACAGGGTTAAGGACTTGGACAGGGCGAGGGCCAGAGCTGCTTACAGGGAAAAGGACAGGGTTCCGACGGCGGAGGCCTGGCACGGGGACAGGGGCCCGACGGCGGAGGCCTGGCACGGAGATCCTCTTCGTCCCTACTCGGATGCTGCAGACGGGCAGCGCAGAACAAAGGGGGTCCCATGGGACCGGGATGGGAACACGCCGTCCTCCCGTGGAATACTAGGGAGCGACGACAAGCCTGGGTCCAAGGGGAACGGGATGGGCACACGCCGTCCTCCCGTGGAATACTAGGGAGCGACGACGAGCCTCACCCCAGGAACGAGGATCACGAAGAGACGCCTTCCTCCCGTGGAATCGGGAGCGATGACGAGCCGGCTTGACGTCTGGAGTGGGAACACTGGAAAACCTCCCATAGAGAATTAGAGAGCGAAGACAGTGTCCCACTCCAGGTAAACGGCGACAGGTGGTGATGGCTGGCACGTCGTCTCACGCCGGAGACGCGGCAGGTGATGGTAACGTACAGGATGGTAACGTACAGAACTCCATGAACACAGACACAGATACAGAGTCCAGAACACAGAACGACCCGACAAGGACTGGAGGGGAGTCTGCAACCTATGTACTCTCCCGAGGTGATTGCAAACTCCCAACAGGTGCGTGAAGGTAGAGGATCAAGGATGTCCAAGGGTGGGGGCTGGTGAAGAGTAGAGGAGAGTAAATAATCGCAAGGGTGGGGGCTGGTGAAGAGTAGAGGAGAGTAGACAGGGAAAAGCTCAGGGAACAGGCGAATCCTCACAGTACCTCCCCCTCCACGGGAGCCACCGGGCGACCCAAAAAATCAGACAGCGGGGCAGGGGACATGACAAAGCAACAAACAAACAAAAAAAACTGGGCCATGCTAGCAGGGGAAGCTACACCTAAAGTGGGGCTAGCAGAGGGACTGGGTAGCTGCCAGAGCATTGCTAGCTACAGGGCCTATGCTAGCTGTACTGCTACATTAGCATAGAGGCTGCGCTAGCTGCCGGAGCTAGGCTAGCAGACAGGGCTGGACTAGCAAAGGAGAACAAGCTAGCTGGAAGGACAGTCCTAGCTGTGGGGAAACAGGGTAGCTAACAGGGGAGCTAACAAGGCTAACAGGGGAGTCAACAGGGGAACTAACAGGGGAACTAACAGGGGAACTAGAGGGAGCTAGAGTCGGTTAGAGGGAACTAGAGGGAACTAACAGGGGCTAACTCACATACACTGTCTGTGCTGGCTGGGGTCGTTGACTGGTCGGGTCGTACTGTTATGGTTTGTAACCGACCCCAATCGCACAACACAAGACAGGTATGAGAGTAAGCCAAAACAGGGCAAATATTTATTATAGAACAAAAAGCGGCACAGTCCCTTTAAGGGAAAACACAAAAACACTAGAGTCAATGAAATATGGAAAATGCGGCACTGTGCCTTTAAGAGGCGAACAGGCTAAGGGACTAAGGCTAAGGGCCAGGGCTAAGGACCAGGGCTAAGTGTCAGGGCCAGGACCAGGGGCACTGGAGAGGGGGACAGGGACAGAGGCCCGGAGAGGCGGGCTGGAGACGGGGACAGAGAACAGGGTTAAGGACTTGGACAGGGCGAGGGCCAGAGCTGCTTACAGGGAAAAGGACAGGGTTCCGACGGCGGAGGCCTGGCATGGGGACAGGGGCCCGACGGCGGAGGCCTGGCACGGAGATCCTCTTCGTCCCTACTCGGATGCTGCAGACGGGCAGCGCAGAACAAAGGGGGTCCCAGGGGACCGGGATGGGAACACGCCGTCCTCCCGTGGAATACTAGGGAGCGACGACGAGCCTGGGTCCAAGGGGAACGGGATGGGCACACGCCGTCCTCCCGTGGAATACTAGGGAGCGACGACGAGCCTCACCCCAGGAACGAGGATCACGAAGAGACGCCTTCCTCCCGTGGAATCGGGAGCGATGACGAGCCGGCTTGACGTCTGAAGTGGGAACACTGGAAAACCTCCCGTAGAGAATTAGAGAGCGAAGACGGTGTCCCACTCCAGGCAAACGGCGACAGGTGGTGATGGCTGGCACGTCGTCTCACGCCGGAGACGCGGCAGGTGATGGTAACGTACAGGATGGTAACGTACAGAACTCCATGAACACAGACACAGATACAGAGTCCAGAACACAGAACGACCCGACAAGGACTGGAGGGGAGTCTGCAACCTATGTACTCTCCCGAGGTGATTGCAAACTCCCAACAGGTGCGTGAAGGTAGAGGATCAACGATGTCCAAGGGTGGGGGCTGGTGAAGAGTAGAGGAGAGTAAATCATCGCAAGGGTGGGGGCTGGTGAAGAGTAGAGGAGAGTAGACAGGGAAAACACAGGAAAAAGGTCCAGGGACAGGCGAATCCTCACAAGTAGAAATAGTAATGATGGTACAAACCGTAGTAACACACTGTACCAGAGACAGTCCTAACAGTGTTTATTATGAAGACTCAGACAGTCCTAACAGTGTTTATTATTAAGACTCAGACAGTCCTAACAGTGTTTATTATTAAGAGTCAGACAGTCCTAACAGTGTTTATTATGAAGACTCAGACAGTCCTAACAGTGTTTATTATGAAGAGTCAGACAGTCCTAACAGTGTTTATTATTAAGAGTCAGACAGTCCTAACAGTGTTTATTATGAAGACTCAGACAGTCCTAACAGTGTTTATTATGAAGAGTCAGACAGTCCTAACAGTGTTTATTATGAAAAGTCAGACAGTCCTAACAGTGTTTATTATTAAGAGTCAGACAGTCCTAACAGTGTTTATTATGAAGAGTCAGACAGTCCTAACAGTGTTTATTATGAAGAGTCAGACAGTCCTAAGAGTTATCAAGTTCAACAATGTATTAAGTTAAACTATTATATTAGTTATTTTATTTTGTATGTATTTGTATTTATAGACTGTAAATGTGCATTTACGTGAATCATTGTCACATGAAAACATGTTTGCACCAGATTTAGCAGAAGCTCATTTCCATCTGTAGTCTATACAAAAAAAACATGAAATACAAACAGTGCAAGAGTTCAAAATACATACATACTTCGCCTCTTCGAATCCAGCTCACAGCTCCGGGGTTGTCACCAGCTTGGCTGGCCGTTCACACTAATACAATTGGCAGTATTAGAGGGTGGGAGAAGCTGGCGGGGTGGGTCCGGGTCGTTGTAAACAGCGACTCCTACAGTTTGGTCGGGGCGCCTGCTAAGCGCGGATAGGACTTGAATGGGATAGTGTGATCCTTCCACACGCTACGCCCTCTCAATGAGAATCCGTGCTGCCAGGTGAAAAGAAGCGGTTGATTGGCTGGACGTGTGTCGGAGGAAGCACGTGATAGCCTCCACTCTCCCAGACCGACTGTGGGGGGTAAGTGCGCAGCGACCAGGAAGGGGATTGGGAATTGGCATAACGACTAACATTGGGATGGGAGAAAATCGGAGGAAAATGGAGGGGGAAAAAGATCAATAAAAAAAAGAAAACAAAAAAAAAATACATACATACACGTAAAATGCCTCACAACATGCACAGGACACACGGCATAAACAGTGCAAGATAGTTATGATCTAATCAACAAAGACACCTCTAGTACATCACTATTATTATTATTATTATTATTATTATTATTATTATTATTATTATTATTATTATTATTATTATTATTATTATTATTATTATTATTATTATTATTATTATTATTATTATTATTATTATTATTATTATATATTTTTTTGTCTGTATATTACTAGTGAAGCACTGCCTCACTAGTTGTCATGCAATAACCTCCACTGGTGTGTGTGTGTGTTCGTGTGTGTGTGTGTGTGTGTGTGTGTGTGTGTGTGTGTGTGTGTGTGTGTGTGTGCCCATGTGTGTGTGTGTGCCCGTGTGTGTGTGTGTGTGCTGCAGACTCACGGTGCATCCTGCTGCCCGTGGTGCTGAGCGTGCTGCAGGCCCACATGCAGGAGCAGAGGGACCTGGTGACGTGCGCTCGCGTCCTGACCAGCATGCTGTCGCTCATCAAGAAGGAGGAGGAAGATGGCACGACCGCTGTGAGTATGAGGCAGGGTTCACGCACACAAGGTCCTTGAACCCTTTCACTGCCACACGACAGCCGGTTAACCCTTTCACTGTGACAATACAGAAGGTTAGCCCTTTGCTATCACACAACCGACGGTAAAGGGCTAACCTTCTGTCGTGTGGCAGTGAAAGGGTTAAAAAATTTAAATAAAAAAAAGCCAAGGCCTGGAATTCCTTGAAAAAAGCAATTTTTTTAACAAGGTGCTTATTAAAAAGTCCTTGGAATTCAAATCAACCATTCACATTGAAAGTTTTGTTCATCCATGATCAAGTTGTTCTGAATCAAGAAATTCCTTTTTTTTTTATCTAAAGTGTAACTAATTGTCGGAAATTGGTTTTAAGCCATTTTGGATCAGATTTTTTTCAACAACAAAAAAAACAAATTTAAAAGTGAATTGGATCCTTTTAAATGCCCCTTTAAAATGAAAAATAGTGCTTGGAAAAGCACTTGAAAGTCCTTGAATTGCATTTTGCAATGTCTTTGGGAACCCTGATGAGGCCACGTTTTAAACCTGCAACGTTATTCTACTGTGAGTACGAGGCCACGTTTTAAACCTGCAACGTTATTCTACTGTGAGTACGAGGCCACGTCTTAAACCCAACGTTATTCTACTGTGAGTACGAAGTCACGTTTTAAACCTGCAACGTTATTCTACTGTGAGTACGAGGTCACGTTTTTAAACCTGCAACGTTATTCTACTGTGAGTACGAGGTCACGTTTTAAACCTGCAACGTTATTCTGCTGTGAGTACGAGGCCACGTCTTAAACCCAACGTTATTCTGCTGTGAGTACGAAGTCACGTTTTTAAACCTGCAACGTTATTCTACTGTGAGTACGAGTTCACGTCTTAAACCCAACGTTATTCTACTGTGAGTACGAGGTCACGTCTTAAACCCAACGTTATTCTACTGTGAGTACGAGGCCACGTCTTAAACCTGCAACGTTATTCTACTGTGAGTACGAGGTCACGTCTTAAACCCAACGTTATTCTACTGTGAGTACGAAGTCACGTTTTAAACCTGCAACGTTATTCTGCTGTGAGTACGAGGTCACGTTTTAAACCTGCAACGTTATTCTACTGTGAGTACGAGGTCACGTCTTAAACCCAACGTTATTCTACTGTGAGTACGAGGTCACGTCTTAAACCCAACGTTATTCTACTGTGAGTACGAGGCCACGTCTTAAACCCAACGTTATTCTACTGTGAGTACGAGGCCACGTTTTAAACCCAACGTTATTCTATTGTGAGTACGAGGTCACGTCCTAAACCTGCAACGTTATTCTATTGTGAGTACGAGGTCACGTCTTAAACCTGCAACGTTATTCTATTGTGAGTACGAGGTCACGTCTTAAACCCAACGTTATTCTACTGTGAGTACGAGGTCACGTCTTAAACCCAACGTTATTCTATTGTGAGTACGAGGTCACGTCTTAAACCCAACGTTATTCTATTGTGAGTACGAGGCCACGTCTTAAACCCAACGTTATTCTATTGTGAGTACGAGGTCACGTTTTTAAACCCAACGTTATTCTGCTGTGAGTACGAGGTCACGTTTTTAAACATGCAACGTTATTCTACTGTGAGTACGAGGCCACGTTTTTAAACATGCAACGTTATTCTACTGTGAGTACAAGGCCACGTCTTAAACATGCAACGTTATCTTCTGGCCGCCTCAGACCTACTCCTATCCAAGCTCCGGGAGGGTCATCAAAGAGAAGTCGCCTATTCTCAGTCCTTGCCCCACAATGGTGGAATGAACTACCCACCCCAGTTAGGACAGCCGAAACCCGTCCAATCTTTCGTCGTCGACTAAAGACGCACTTCTTCAACCATTATCTGAATTTAAAAAAAAAATTATAATCTAACCCTAACTAACCGTACTGTCATGCACTTGTCCTAATAAACTAACCTACACTGTAGCACTCAACACTTTGATGAACATTGTTACTCAGCTGATAGAGTTGTGCCCTTCCTGATGGCTTGTCGTACAGAACTTGTAAGTCGCTTTGGATAAAAGCGTCAGCTAAATGACTAAATGTAAATGTAAATGTTATTCTATTGTGAGTACGAGGTCACGTTTTTAAACCCACCTGCAAAACTGGAAGGTGACTTTGAGTGAAGCTGGAAATATGGTGTATCTTTTGGTGTATTTCTTTCTTTCTGGCCAATACACTGTAGATTGTTGGCTTTTGTCAGTTATTCTCCGTAAGGTGGAAATTGGCACGCAGATAGTCCAACGATGAGACCCATCAATGTAGCAGGGAGTTGGGCAATTGGCACACCCTCCAACCAGTGTTAGGGGTGGGAATCACCAGTTTCATCATGATACGATACGATATCGATTCTTTGGACAACGATACGATATTTGCCGATATCACAAAGTCTCTCACGATACAATACGATACGATTAGATTCAGGTGCCTGCGATCGATATGAGATGATATCATATGCCCATTTAACACAATCAGTTATGAGACTCGCCACAGGATTTTCAAAATAAGAGTATCGATATGAATCGATCTTATTACATCGCATCGATCCGATTCGATCGTTGATAATTACATCGATGTATCGATCTGGATCGATGTATCGTCCCACCCCTAACCAGTGTGTGTGTTTGTTTGTGTGTGTGTGTGTGTGTGCGTGTTTGTGTGTGTGTCAGTAGCTGGTTGCCTAAATTGGCACCATTCAGTGCCAGTAAAGCGATAAGCAATACGTGTGTCTGATGCCCAGCAGATCAGAGTTTTTAACAGACAAACGCACACAGGCACACTCTCTCTAGCTCTATCTCTATGTCTCTCTCTCTCTCTCTCTCTCTCTCTCTCTCTCTCTCTCTCTCTCTCTCTCTCTCTCTCTCTCTCTCTCTCTCTCTCTTTCTATATCTATCTCTATGTCTCTCTCTCTCTCTCTCTCTCTCTCTCTCTCTCTCTCTCTCTCTCTCTCTTTCTATATCTATCTCTCTCTATATCTCTCTATCTCTCTCTATATCTATCTTTATCTATCTATCTATATCGCCCTATATCTCTCTATATCTCTCTCTGTATCAATCTCTCTCTCTCTCTCTCTCTTCTGTGTGGGAGGCTCTAGATGTGTATTGTTCCTACTTTAATCACAACATTAAATAACCTGCCTGCGTGATAGTATTCAGTGCTCGTCAGGACCAGGTGTGCGGCCGACTCCGCCTCTCCGGCTCGCTGTTACTGTAACAGTTGAAGGGAGGAGTGATGTGTTACACCACGCCCCCTGCTTCCTGTTATCGCCGCGTCATGGCCAACGAGAGGTGGGAGTGGCCAACGAGAGGTGGGAGTGGCCAACGAGAGGTGGGAGTGGCCACCGCGCCGACCTGCGTCTGTTCTCGTCTAGCTGTCGTTAGTGGGGGAACGTTCTGAGGTTCTCTGTGAGAACAAAGGCGTTGTCGGAATTCTGGGCAAAAAGTATGCATTTTGTCATCAAAAGCTTTTGAGGAAACACGTTGCTGTTTATTAAGGATGTGCGTGTCCGACCGGTCGCTATGGTAACTGTTGTTCAGGCTTGTCGTTATCCATTCAGCCAAGTGGAGAAGAAGTAGAGAGGCAGAGAGAGAGAGAGAGAGAGAGAGAGAGAGAGAGACTCTGGAGAGAAGGCTTTGGCAGGATCTGATCCCAGGCCAGCAGGGATACATATGGTTCCACAGGCGAAGGTCTCCACCACGACACCATCTCTGGGCACCGTGCCACCCTTGCCACCCCCAGTGTGAATAATCTTTGTGTACAGGATCGTTCATCACAGAGAGCTCCTCACGGCCAGGTGGACTAGATAGGGAACGACACAGTGGTGCAGAATCTAACCAGCAGAGTGGGAGATGAGAGACACTGACGTTAAAGTCCTCTAGTCTAATTGGACATAATAATTCTGAACAAAATGTATGTAAACAAAAACAAAAAAAACTTCTGGCTTGCACAAATGTTATACTACTACAGTATCCTTTTTCCAAATTACTGTCAGTGATTAATTATGCGCTATTGTCCACTGTCACTTTTTACAATATATATTTAACTTACTGGCAGCGAAAATAACGACCTGCTGATGATGAAGCATCGCACATTTGGAAATACATATAAATTAGGGATGTTCGATATTGGCTTTTTTACATATAACCGATATACCGATATTGTCCAACTCTTAATTTCCGATACCGATATCAACCGATACCGATATATGCAGGGTTTCCCCCCCAAAAAACACAACATTATGCATACTTTTTACAATAAATAAAATAAGAATTTGTTCTTACTTGCTTGCCTGGGTAAATAAAGGTTAAATAAATGTAAAAGAAAAAGAAATAATAAATAATAATAAACCGATACCGATCATTTCCGATATTACATTTCAATGCCAATATCGGTAGGCCGATAATATCGGACATCCCTAATATAAATACTTTGTGTTTTTTAATAAATGTGATGACCTTTATGTGTGTGATTTAGATCCTCAGTGCCTTCCCAGTTCCCAGGAGGACTCTGCAGTCACCTCTTCTGTCCTTTGGTTAATAACATTGGGGGTTGAACGATTATTTTTCTAACCTTTATTGAACTCGGGGACGGTTGACGTATTCATCTTTTAGAGACGTCTTCATCTAAGTACTGTAATGTTACCACTCTCTTTTCTTTTCTTTTTCTAGAGTAGAACATCTTTTTCAGTGTGATGTCAGAGTGTGATGTCACGACAGCACTGACAAATCGCTATGTCAGTCTTTATTTTTCCATTAATTTGTCATTCGTTTTATCAAAAATAGTTCACGGTGTCATATTCAGGACATTCAGAGTAAATGATTTCTTATAAAGAAAGGTGGATCTGTTGACGAATGGTATGAACCAAAATCAAGAACATGTCTGATTTAAGAACTACTATAGCTCAGAACCATGTGTTGTGCAAAATATATCCAAAAGTCAAAGATCCTTTTGTGCACAATTATATTTAGGTACATTACCGTTAGTCGTAGAAACAGGTCGATTCGATTCGATGGCACCCCAGAGGAGGACATATTTCATTTCCTATGCGATTTTGGGAGACATTTTAAACAAATGTCCTTTTTATATGATGAAATAAGAAGTAAAAATTTCTAAATCTATAGCTGCTCATTTATTTTGGCGGGATGACAATGAATCACCTGAAGCTGTGTTTCATAAAACAGCATTTAAAAGTGAATTGTATCCTTTTTAACACTAGCACAGCCATGGAGAAAATGCCACTAATTCCCGCCAGGAACGGGTCAGATGACCCGACAGCTTGTATGAGAAATATGAGAAAAATAAACAGTGTAAACTATATAATTACCTCTGAATATAAAAATATGAGGTGTACCACAATGCAATGAAATGTAGGTTTGAGTGACATAAAAAAAGAAAATGTACAAAAAATATATATATATATATTATAAATCTTTTTAATAATTTTTTTTTATGGAAGAGCCACACATTGACGGGCAAAGAGCCACATGCGGCTCACGAGCCACAGGTTGGCCACCCCTGCGCTAGACGCTCGCAAAGTGCTGTGACTTTCGTCTGTTCCAACGGCCCATTATGTGGAATAACGTTCTAATGACATTTTCCTGAAGTCATTTGAAATGTCAGAAACCGTGCCAGATAAAACGGGTACTTTTAGGAAAAGTCATTGAGTGACAGAGCTGGAGCTCGACCGAGTGACGAGGATACATTTATTGAAAATGCCTCGGGGTCATGTGACCCCTTGTCGGCTGTGCTAGTGTTAAATGCCATTTTAAAATATAAAAAACAGATCTTGGAAAAGTACTTGAAATTCCTTGAATTACATTTTTGCCACGTCTGTGGGAACCCTGGTGGCAGGAGCCGGCGGTGTCCGAGGAGGTGGAGCTGATCGTGGAGAGCCTGCTGAGGGTCCTGCTGAGGACCATCCTGGAGATCACCAACCGGCCCCAGCCCACCGGGCCAGCACTCAGACTGCAGTTCCAGGACGTCACTGTACGTATATCAGGGTCTCTTAATATGTCATGATGTGCTCTGTCCTTGTGTCCATGACTGTATTGTGACAATACAGTCATGGACACAAGGACAGAGCACATCATGACATGTATCCCTATCGTATGTCTATGTACTTTTGTTGTGTTTTTATTCGAATGTTATTTATCTTGATTTTATTCTGTTTTTATTGCTAACAATTTTTTTACACCGGATTTTAGCCTGTACCTTCTGGCAGGGGGACTGCCAATGGAAATTAGCCTTTTGGCTAAAATTGGGTGCATTTACATCTGTAAATTATTTTATTAATGTACACTGTCCCCCTTGAACAAATAAAGTAAACCTAAACCTAGTACAGTGATAGTATGTGTGTACAGTGACAGTACATGTATGTGTGTACAGTGACAGTATGTGTACAGTGACAGTATGTGTACAGTGACAGTATGTGTACAGTGACAGTATGTGTACAGTGACAGTATGTGTACAGTGACAGTATGTGTACAGTGACAGTATGTGTGTAGTGACAGTATGTGTACAGTGACAGTATGTGTACAGTGACAGTATATGTGTACAGTGACAGTATGTGTACAGTGACAGTATGTGTGTACAGTGACAGTATGTGTAGAGTGACAGTATGTGTGTAGTGACAGTATGTGTGTACAGTGACAGTATGTGTGTACAGTGACAGTATGTGTGTACAGTGACAGTATGTGTGTAGTGACAGTATGTGTGTACAGTGACAGTATTATGTGTACAGTGACAGTATTATGTGTACAGTGACAGTATGTGTGTACAGTGACAGTATGTGTACAGTGACAGTATGTGTACAGTGACAGTATATGTACAGTGACAGTATGTGTACAGTGACAGTATGTGTACAGTGACAGTATGTGTACAGTGACAGTATGTGTGTACAGTGACAGTATGTGTACAGTGACAGTATGTGTGTACAGTGACAGTATGTGTACAGTGACAGTATGTGTACAGTGACAGTATTATGTGTACAGTGACAGTATGTGTACAGTGACAGTATGTGTGTACAGTGACAGTATGTGTGTACAGTGACAGTATATGTGTACAGTGACAGTATGTGTGTACAGTGACAGTATGTGTACAGTGACAGTATGTGTACAGTGACAGTATGTGTGTACAGTGACAGTATGTGTACAGTGACAGTATGTGTACAGTGACAGTATGTGTACAGTGACAGTATGTGTGTACAGTGACAGTATGTGTACAGTGACAGTATGTGTACAGTGACAGTATGTGTACAGTGACAGTATGTGTACAGTGACAGTATGTGTGTACAGTGACAGTATGTGTACAGTGACAGTATGTGTACAGTGACGTATGTGTACAGTGACAGTATGTGTACAGTGACAGTATGTGTACAGTGACAGTATGTGTGTACAGTGACAGTATGTGTACAGTGACAGTATGTGTGTACAGTGACAGTATGTGTACAGTGACAGTATGTGTACAGTGACAGTATGTGTGTACAGTGACAGTATTATGTGTACAGTGACAGTATGTGTACAGTGACAGTATGTGTACAGTGACAGTATGTGTGTACAGTGACAGTATGTGTACAGTGACAGTATGTGTGTACAGTGACAGTATGTGTGTACAGTGACAGTATGTGTACAGTGACAGTATATGTGTACAGTGACAGTATGTGTGTACAGTGACAGTATGTGTACAGTGACAGTATGTGTGTACAGTGACAGTATGTGTGTACAGTGACAGTATGTGTACAGTGACAGTATGTGTAGAGTGACAGTATGTGTGTACAGTGACATTATGTGTACAGTGACAGTATGTGTACAGTGACAGTATGTGTGTACAGTGACAGTATGTGTAAATTGACAGTATGTGTACAGTGACAGTATGTGTACAGTGACAGTATGTGTACAGTGACAGTATGTGTGTACAGTGACAGTATGTGTACAGTGACAGTATGTGTGTACAGTGACAGTATGTGTACAGTGACATTATGTGTGTACAGTGACAGTATGTGTACAGTGACAGTATATGTGTACAGTGACAGTATGTGTGTACAGTGACAGTATGTGTACAGTGACAGTATGTGTGTACAGTGACAGTATGTGTGTACAGTGACAGTATGTGTACAGTGACAGTATGTGTAGAGTGACAGTATGTGTGTACAGTGACATTATGTGTACAGTGACAGTATGTGTACAGTGACAGTATGTGTGTACAGTGACAGTATGTGTAAATTGACAGTATGTGTACAGTGACAGTATGTGTACAGTGACAGTATGTGTACAGTGACAGTATGTGTGTACAGTGACAGTATGTGTACAGTGACAGTATGTGTACAGTGACAGTATTATGTGTACAGTGACAGTATGTGTACAGTGACATTATGTGTACAGTGACAGTATGTGTGTACAGTGACAGTATGTGTGTACAGTGATAGTATGTGTGTATGTGTGTACAGTGACAGTATGTGTGTACAGTGACAGTATGTGTGTACAGTGACAGTATGTGTACAGTGACAGTATGTGTACAGTGACAGTATGTGTACAGTGACAGTATGTGTGTACAGTGACAGTATGTGTGTACAGTGACAGTATGTGTGTACAGTGACAGTATGTGTGTACAGTGACAGTATGTGTACAGTGACAGTATATGTGTACAGTGACAGTATATGTGTACAGTGACAGTATGTGTGTACAGTGACAGTATGTGTACAGTGACAGTATGTGTGTACAGTGACAGTATGTGTGTACAGTGACAGTATGTGTGTACAGTGACAGTATGTGTGTACAGTGACAGTATGTGTGTACAGTTACAGTATGTGTACAGTTACAGTATGTGTGTACAGTGACAGTATGTGTGTACAGTTACAGTATGTGTACAGTGACAGTATGTGTACAGTGACAGTATGTGTGTCACATACATTATGTGTGCATTGTGTAAGTAAGTGAGTATACCATTATAAAATTACTGTGGTTTACATATCACAGATGACTTTTTGTTATGCCCTGTAAGGTGACCGTGGGTGTTTTGAAAGGCGCCTCCAAATAAAATGTATTATTATTATAATTATTATTATTATGGTGGCAGTGATGGTGGTGGTGATGATGATGATGATGATGATGATGATGATGATGATGATGATGATGATGATGATGGTGGCAGTGATGATGATGATGATGATGATGATGATGATGATGATGATGATGATGATGATGATGATGATGGTGGTGGTGGCAGTGATGATGATGATGGTGATGATGATGATGGTGATGATGATGATGATGATGATGATGATGATGATGATGATGATGATGATGATGATGATGATGATGATGATGATGATGATGATGATGATGATGATGATGGTGGTTGTGGGTGCTGGTTCCAGGGGGAGTTTGTGGCCTGCCTGCTGGCTCTGCTCAGGCAGATGAGTGACAGACATTACCAGCAGCTGCTACAGGCCTTCACCAGCAAGGATGACCTGAGGGTAAGACCAAGACCTACCCGTCTGTCTGTCTGTCTGTCTGTCTGTCTGTCTGTCTGTCTGTCTGTCTGTCTGTCTGTCTGTCTGTCTGTCTGTCTGTCTGTCTGTCTGTCTGTCTGTCTGTCTGTCTGTCTGTCTGTCTGTCTGTCTGTCTGTCTGTCTGTCTGTCTGTCTGTCTGTCTGTCTGTCTGTCTGTCTGTCTGTCTGTCTGTCTGTCTGTCTGTCTGTCTGTCTGTCTGTCTGTCTGTCTGTCTGTCTGTCTGTCTGTCTGTCTGTCTGTCTGTCTGTCTGTCTGTCTGTCTGTCTGTCTGTCTGTCTGTCTGTCTGTCTGTCTGTCTGTCTGTCTGTCTGTCTGTCTGTCTGTCTGTCTGTCTGTCTGTCTGTCTGTCTGTCTGTCTGTCTGTCTGTCTGTCTGTCTGTCTGTCTGTCTGTCTGTCTGTCTGTCTGTCTGTCTGTCTGTCTGTCTGTCTGTCTGTCTGTCTGTCTGTCTGTCTGTCTGTCTGTCTGTCTGTCTGTCTGTCTGTCTGTCTGTCTGTCTGTCTGTCTGTCTGTCTGTCTGTCTGTCTGTCTGTCTGTCTGTCTGTCTGTCTGTCTGTCTGTCTGTCTGTCTGTCTGTCTGTCTGTCTGTCTGTCTGTCTGTCTGTCTGTCTGTCTGTCTGTCTGTCTGTCTGTCTGTCTGTCTGTCTGTCTGTCTGTCTGTCTGTCTGTCTGTCTGTCTGTCTGTCTGTCTGTCTGTCTGTCTGTCTGTCTGTCTGTCTGTCTGTCTGTCTGTCTGTCTGTCTGTCTGTCTGTCTGTCTGTCTGTCTGTCTGTCTGTCTGTCTGTCTGTCTGTCTGTCTGTCTGTCTGTCTGTCTGTCTGTCTGTCTGTCTGTCTGTCTGTCTGTCTGTCTGTCTGTCTGTCTGTCTGTCTGTCTGTCTGTCTGTCTGTCTGTCTGTCTGTCTGTCTGTCTGTCTGTCTGTCTGTCTGTCTGTCTGTCTGTCTGTCTGTCTGTCTGTCTGTCTGTCTGTCTGTCTGTCTGTCTGTCTGTCTGTCTGTCTGTCTGTCTGTCTGTCTGTCTGTCTGTCTGTCTGTCTGTCTGTCTGTCTGTCTGTCTGTCTGTCTGTCTGTCTGTCTGTCTGTCTGTCTGTCTGTCTGTCTGTCTGTCTGTCTGTCTGTCTGTCTGTCTGTCTGTCTGTCTGTCTGTCTGTCTGTCTGTCTGTCTGTCTGTCTGTCTGTCTGTCTGTCTGTCTGTCTGTCTGTCTGTCTGTCTGTCTGTCTGTCTGTCTGTCTGTCTGTCTGTCTGTCTGTCTGTCTGTCTGTCTGTCTGTCTGTCTGTCTGTCTGTCTGTCTGTCTGTCTGTCTGTCTGTCTGTCTGTCTGTCTGTCTGTCTGTCTGTCTGTCTGTCTGTCTGTCTGTCTGTCTGTCTGTCTGTCTGTCTGTCTGTCTGTCTGTCTGTCTGTCTGTCTGTCTGTCTGTCTGTCTGTCTGTCTGTCTGTCTGTCTGTCTGTCTGTCTGTCTGTCTGTCTGTCTGTCTGTCTGTCTGTCTGTCTGTCTGTCTGTCTGTCTGTCTGTCTGTCTAAGGGTAGGACAGACAGATATATGTATTTATCTATCTATTGCCTCACCCACTCACATTCAAAACAACTTCATGAGTGAGTCACTCATTGCAGTAGCACAGATCTGTCTGTTGTACTGGGAGGTGATCTGTGTGTGTGTGTGTGTGTGTGTGTGTGTGTGTGTGTGTGTGTGTGTGTGTGTGTGTGTGTGTGTGTGTGTGTGTGTGTGTGTGTGTGTGTGTGTGTGTGTGTGTGTGTATGTGTTTCTGTTCTCACCCACTCAGTCGCCAACCTAGCGATCTCTTGAGCGAGTAACTCAGTCAGTCACACTGCAGTACAGTAGCAAGTGTCTAGTCGCAAGGTTAGTGGCAGGGGTTTGAGGAAGATGGGGAAAGAGAGAAGAAGAAGAAAAAGAGAGAGAGAGAAACAGCGAAATAAACGAGGTCACTAAGTTCATCCGGTATGGAGGGGGTATAATGTGTATCTCCTGAATGCATTACCACCCCAGGACTGTAGGGTGTCTGTGAGAGACGTGTTTTGGGAATTAATGTCGTCTTTACATAGATAGATAGATAGATAGATAGATAGATAGATAGATAGATAGATAGATAGATAGATAGATAGATAGATAGATAGATAGATAGATAGATAGATAGATAGATAGATAGATAGATAGATAGATAGATAGATAGATAGATAGATAGATAGATAGATAGATAGATAGATAGATAGATAGATAGATAGATAGATAGATAGATAGATAGATAGATAGATAGATAGATAGATAGATAGATAGATAGATAGATAGATAGATAGATAGATAGATAGATAGATAGATAGATAGATAGATAGATAGATAGATAGATAGATAGATAGATAGATAGATAGATAGATAGATAGATAGATAGATAGATAGATAGATAGATAGATAGATAGATAGATAGATAGATAGATAGATAGATAGATAGATAGATAGATAGATAGATAGATAGATAGATAGATAGATAGATAGATAGATAGATAGATAGATAGATAGATAGATAGATAGATAGATAGATAGATAGATAGATAGATAGATAGATAGATAGATAGATAGATAGATAGATAGATAGATAGATAGATAGATAGATAGATAGATAGATAGATAGATAGATAGATAGATAGATAGATAGATAGATAGATAGATAGATAGATAGATAGATAGATAGATAGATAGATAGATAGATAGATAGATAGATAGATAGATAGATAGATAGATAGATAGATAGATAGATAGATAGATAGATAGATAGATAGATAGATAGATAGATAGATAGATAGATAGATAGATAGATAGATAGATAGATAGATAGATAGATAGATAGATAGATAGATAGATAGATAGATAGATAGATAGATAGATAGATAGATAGATAGATAGATAGATAGATAGATACTTTATTAATCCCCTTGGGGAAATTCAGGTATCCAGTAACAGCTCAGGCAGTTAACAGACAATAGAAAAAAGAAAAAAAAGGACAACCAATACAACAAACAAACAATGAAGGTCAGCAAAAGGTGAAAGCAGAGAGATGATATCATAATCGTTTGATGATTTCATCCAAAATTGTTATGGTTTGTATAAGCGACCCCAATAGCACGACACAGACCGGTATTCAGAGTTTAGCCAAAAACAAGGGCATGATTTATTTACACACAAAAAGCGGCACTGATCCTTTAAGGGTGAAATACACTAGAGTCCAAGAAACAACAAAAATGCAGCGCTGTCCCTTTAAAAAGGGCGAACAAAAAGTACACAGGAATATCGTCTTGAGTCCATGAATGAAAACGAAAGTTCGGACTCTGGTCTCGTACACCCTCACCAGAACGCTGCCGACGGGCAACACAGCAAACAGGGGGTCCAAGGGGAACGGAGTGAGAACACGGGCATCCTCCCGTGGAACTATAGAGAGAGATGATGAGGCCTCACCCCAGGAACGAGGTCCACGAAAACAGGAAAACAGCCTCTCCCTGAACGTCAGCAAAACAAAGGAGATGATTGTGGACTTCAGGAGGTCGGGGGTCAAGGACTACAGCCCCCTCAGCATCGACGGGGCACCGGTTGAGAGAGTCAACAGCTTTAAGTACCTCGGAGCCTACATATCCGAGGACTTGACATGGACCACACACATTGACAGTGTTGTGAAGAAGGCACGACAACGCCTCTACTTCCTCAGGCGCCTAAGGAAGTTCCAAGTCAGTCAGAAGATCCTTAAGAACTTCTACTCATGTACAATAGAGAGCATCTTGACCGGCAACATCACCTCCTGGTTTGGTAATAGCACTGCACAAGACCGAAGCAGACTACAAAGAGTGACACGTTCAGCCGAACGCACAATTGGAGGGGGGCTCCCCACCCTCCAGAACATTTACAACAAGCGTTGCAAGGGCAAGGCTAAGAGAATCATTAAAGACTCCAGTCACCCGAACAACTGCCTCTTTGAACTGCTGCGGTCAGGCAAGCGATACCGGAGTCTCAAGGCGAGCACAGAAAGACTCAGAAGAAGCTTCTATCCCCAGGCCATCAGGCTGCTAAACGAACAATGAACACTACACAACAACAACCACCAAACGCACATAGCACACACATCCACACGCACACACTCACTTTAAACAAACACACTGTAGCACCCACTCCACACACTTTATAGCACACACCCACTTTAAACAAACACACTGTAGCACCCACTCCCCACACTTTATATTTATTGATGAAGGATTGCACTACAACTCGTACACCTTACTGTAAATTGTACCTAAATTGTACCTCATCCCATTTCTGCTTTGCACTATATAGTACTGTACATTAGTACACTGCATAGTATTGTATATTATATGGTAACTCAGAACATTGTACATATGTCTATACCGAACACTGTGACCTCATTTTCTTCTTCTAAATTACATGCTATACTATGTTATTTGATACTATCTTGTCTAGCACAGTCTCTGGAGCGTAACAGTAAGAAGCATTTTGTATGAAAGTATTCTGTACTTCTGTATGACAACTATTAAAGAAACTTGAAACTTGAGTAGGGCAGTAGCTGGCACGACGTCTCACCCCAGAGACGCGGCGGTAGATCATGGTAGCAACGGAAGGCACGACGTCTCCCAGTGAGAACATAGGAAATCCTCCCGTGGGATTATAGAGAGCGAAGACGATGTCTCACCAGGAGCGCGGCGGTTGATGGTAGCATACAGAACGACCTGGCAACGAGTGGAAGGCAACCAGCAGTACTAGTAGTCTCCCGACGAGCTGATTGCCAACCACTCACAGGTGCGTGAGGTAGAATGTTCGGCACGCCCCCTCGTTGGGCAGCATGCAGTCCTTACCCAGCCCTCACAAAAATGAGTGTCTGGAACTTTAGACATTATTCTTGTATATAGAGTCCTTAGAAGAGACATCATCATCATGATGATCATGATTCCCTTTAATGTGATCTTTTTTTTATTTGTATTTTCTTTTATTTAGCATTTTTAGATTCGATTTTAGATTATATATATATATTGTAACTATATTTATTGTAGGGCAAATATAATTAGATAGGGCATACATACCCTCATCTTGCACCTTGACCTTTTTACACTACCTACTTGCCCTAATGCGCATGCCCAGAGTCAATTATATTGTTATATTGTTTACACTGCCTATTTTTATTTACATTTTTATTTATTTTTACTTCGCCAATGTACGATAACTTTACGACCTGTATCACGTCTTCTACTACCTGTACCTTCCCTCCCCCATGCTGCTATGATGCCTGCATTTCCCCAAAGGGATCAATAAAGGAATAATCGTATATTATATTATCGTATACAGGGGTCCTCAACCTTTTGCACCTCGAGTACCTTAACCCTTTCACTACCACACTACAGAAGGTTAACCCTTTACTACCACACTACAGAAGGGTAACCTTTCACTACCACACTACAGAAGGTTAACCCTTTACTACCACACTACAGAAGGTTAACCCTTTACTACCACACTACAGAAGGTCAACCCTTTACTACCACACTACAGAAGGTTAACCCTTTACTACCACACTAGAGAAGGTTAACCGTCTGTAGTGTGATAGTAAAGGGTTAACCTTATGTAGTGTATTGTAGTAAAGGGTTAAAGGTAGACTCTGTAATGGAGGTGGGACCGTGGGGTGCACAGATCAGCATGTCCTCCTCGAAACAATTCATGTTTTAGAATCGTCAAAATGCCCCTTTGTGTGTTGGGGTGACGGTGGCTTAGGAGGTAGAGCAGAGTGGCTGTCTGGTAATCAGATTGTTCTCACTTCAATTCTGGCACCTGCCAGCAGTGTGTCAAAGTGGGCAAGACACTTAACCCCTAACTGCTCCCGATGAGCAGGTTGGCACGCTGCGTGCATGGTCGCCTCCGTCGTTGTGTGAATGTGAGGCATGTGTTTCATAAAGCGCTGTGGATATAAATATATACATGCAGGCCATTTACCATGATGTATGTCTCTGTGTCCTCAGGATTTTCTGCTTCAGATCTTCACAGTGTTTAGGATTCTTATCAGACCGGAGATGTTCTCCAAAGACTGGACTGTCATGCGATTGGTCACTAACAAGTAAGCCCCGCCCTCCTCACACACACACACACACACACACACACACACACACACACACACACACACACACACACACACACACACACACACACACACACACACACACACACACACACACACACACACACACACACACACACACACACACACACCAATAGACTTAGGCACAATGCTCCAACGGTTTGTTTTCATAGGCTATTATTGTGCTGTGCAAGGTCATAGAAATAAAATGGGAATGAAAATTGTGGATTTGTCTCTCTCTCTCTCTGTATCTCCCTCTCTCACTGTGTCTCTTTCTATCTCTCTCTATCTCTCTCATGGGAATGAAAATTGTGGATTTGTCTCTCTCTCTCTCTGTATCTCCCTCTCTCACTGTGTCTCTTTCTATCTCTCTCTATCTCTCTCTCTCTCTCTCTCTCTCTCTCTCTCTCTCTTTGTCTCTGTTTGTCTCTATCTATCTCTCTCTGTCTCTGTCTTTCTTTCAGTGTCATCATCACAACTGTGCTATCTCTTTCTGATGCCCTGAGGAAAAACTTCCTCAATGACAAGTTTGACTACAAGGTAAGGACAGAATTAGCTAAACATACAGGTTGTGTGTGTGTGTGTGTGTGTGTGTGTGTGTGTGTGTGTGTGTGTGTGTGTGTGTGTGTGTGTGTGTGTGTGTGTGTGTGTGTGTGTGTGTGTGTGTGTGTGTGTGTGTGTGTGTGTGTGTGTGTGTGTGTGTGTGTGTGTGTGTGTGTGTGTGTGTGTGTGTGTGTGTGTGTGTGTGTGTGTGTGTGTGTGTGTGTGGCTTCTGAGGGGCTGCAGTATTGTATTGTATTTTCTAAAATAGTAACCTTCTAACTACTAGTAATAGTAACTACTACTATGCTACTGTGGTGGAACCCGACTCATCAATTATGGTCGTAGACGGATCTCCATGATCAATATAGGTTTAATAGTGAAACGCATAATGAACAACAAGCTAAATGCAGTTTAAATAAGCTTGGCTGAGAGGAGTGATAAATCCAAAGGGTACATTAGAGGGGGTTGGGTGGGGGGGATTTTGACATTTACCAGGGCCAGTTTTCAAATTGCAGCCACCCGTAGGTGCTCTTTGAGAGCGGTTTTGAAGGAGGGTAGGGATTCACATTCCTTTACAGCTGTGGGTAGGGCGTTCCACATTATTGTGGCATAATTGCGAAATGTGTTTAGTCCCTTGTTTGAGCCGAATCTGGGTTAAACGTGATTTGTGGAACTCCCTCTGGTGTTGTGGTCGTGGACCTCACTGACCGTTAGCTTGTGTCACAGTGGGTAGTGCATGAACAAGTTACATCAGAAAGTTTGCATTTAGCAGAACACGTAGCCTACATTCGTAGCCTACACCCCCCCCCCCCCCCGAAAAAAGAACCACTTCCCTTATGAACCCAATTTGACCTAAATCTTCTCTTCCAGGTGTGGGACTCCTATTTCTATCTCTCTGTGATATTCATCAACCAGCCTTGTCTCCAGCTAGAGTCCTTCTCTCCCTCCAAGAGGAAGAAAATACTGGAGAAGTAAGTCTAAATGCTGTACACACATGTGTCTTACGCAACATCCACATACAAGCACAAATACTACTAAAAGGCTATCATGCTGGTTTGATGGTATTTTCGTGGTATGAATAATTGACCATAACGCTGCCATGGTAAAAGTCTTGGATCGCCATGGTACCACTTTTTTATACTTAAATAAGACCATGGTATATAATCCAATTTATACAACAGGTAGTTCCGACCACGCATTGTGATTGGTCGAGAACGTTCTAAACAGTGAGTATATTCATGATACAACTCCCGGAACTGTCCAAGGTGCTGATTCCCCAAGGTGCTGATAACTTTCTCTGACTTTCACTTGCATTAGACTAATACGTCATTAATTTGCGTTGCCAAGCTTGTTGATATCCTACTCCATTTGAAATTCCATACCAACAAGTCATCTTTAGGAAAAATTATTCTACGCCAAGTTCACTGAAATCGATATAAAAGACCCTACAATTGTCTGTATTCATCCTATATTCTTCCCGACACAACCTGCTGTATATAAAAGCGATAATACACTCGAAGCCTGTGGTATGTCCTGAACTGTGACGCGCCTGCGGGCACGAGGGCGAAGCTCGAGTGGCACGTCTGGTCAGTGATAGCATGGTGTTATTCACCGTCAAGGATGGAACAATTAAATAAAATCGATATTCTCCTTTTTGGTTCATTACAATTTCCTCAAGCCTAGTAATGGACACAATATTTCTGACACTGGGAATACATTCCCTGAGATCTATAGATGTCCCTAGATACCAAGAACATGCAAATGGACCTTGTAGAAGTGGAGCGATCTTCCATTTACTTAGGTGTGTATTTTTAGGCAAATTTTCAGAAAATATGACTAGGAACATGCCAACATGTTGGGAAATTAGCTTCTTCTCCAGAGAGAGACAAGAAGATAGATACCAGTTTGCTCTCTGTGCGTTCAGTAGACTCTATCTGGCTGCACGTTAGCCTAGCTTAGCACAATGAATGGAAGCGGACAGTGCCGGTCAGTCTAGGCGTTGTCCATTTTTGATTATTGCCATAACCACATATACATCTCTCTCCCCTCTCTCTCTCTCTCTCTCTCTCTCTCTCTCTCTCTCTCTCTCTCTCTCTCTCTCTCTCTCTCTCTCTCTCTCTCTCTCTCTCTCTCTCTCTCTCTCTCTCTCTCTCTCTCTCTATCTCTATCTCTATCTCTCTCTCTCTCTCCCCCTCTCTCTCTCTCTCTCTCTCTCTCTCTCTCTCTAGGTATGGAGACATGAGGGTGATGATGGGCTGTGAGATCTTCAGCATGTGGCAGAACTTAGGTACTGTAGGATCAAACCCACCTGTCCTCGAACTAAATGTTGACCCATTTCCCTTCAGGGTCTTATGTCGGGCTCTTGTGTTGGTGTTCTGCTCAGACTGCTCCTCTGTTGGGGCTCCTCTCGTGTCGGTGTTCTGCTCAGACTGCTCCTCTGTTGGGGCTCCTCTCGTGTCGGTGTTCTGCTCAGACTGCTCCTCTGTTGGGGCTCCTCTCGTGTCGGTGTTCTGCTCAGACTGCTCCTCTGTTGGGGCTCCTCTCGTGTCGGTGTTCTGCTCAGACTGCTCCTCTGTTGGGGCTCCTCTCGTGTCGGTGTTCTGCTCAGACTGCTCCTCTGTTGGGGCTCCTCTCGTGTTGGTGTTCTGCTCAGACTGCTCTGTTGGGGCTCCTCTCGTGTTGGTGTTCTGCTCAGACTGCTCCTCTGTTGGGGCTCCTCTCGTGTCGGTGTTCTGCTCAGACTGCTCCTCTGTTGGGGCTCCTCTCGTGTCGGTGTTCTGCTCAGACTGCTCCTCTGTTGGGGCTCCTCTCGTGTCGGTGTTCTGCTCAGACTGCTCTGTTGGGGCTCCTCTCGTGTTGGTGTTCTGCTCAGACTGCTCTGTTGGGGCTCCTCTCGTGTCGGTGTTCTGCTCAGACTGCTCTGTTGGGGCTCCTCTCGTGTCGGTGTTCTGCTCAGACTGCTCCTCTGTTGGGGCTCCTCTCGTGTCGGTGTTCTGCTCAGACTGCTCTGTTGGGGCTCCTCTCGTGTTGTTGGTGTTCTGCTCAGACTGCTCTGTTGGGGCTCCTCTCGTGTTGGTGTTCTGCTCAGACTGCTCTGTTGGGGCTGAGTGTCGGTGTTCTGCTCAGACTGCTCTGTTGGGGCTCCTCTCGTGTTGGTGTTCTGCTCAGACGGCTCCTCTGTTGGGGCTCCTCTCGTGTCGGTGTTCTGCTCAGACTGTGGCAAATCAGACAGCATTATTTCAACGGCAACGTTGTTGTTGAGCGCACTACATAAAAGTGAGTTAGTTTAAATATTTAAACGTTTCCCCCTCCTCAAACCGGATGTTGAGCCTGTCAAAATGTGCCTTTTATTTTGCTTTGTGTACAACACAAATAAGAGCTTTTTTCTCTAACATGTTACTTACAGGAATAGTTTCATTATCACAAACAACTTCACAATAAGAGCTAATGACTGCAAATGTCCCATATTTTAATAAAAAAAATAAAATACAACGAACAGAATATGCTGCCCCCTTGACTGATTTATTGCATGGCCATTTTAAATTGCCATCGTCTGAACATAGCATTAAAGGAACACGGCGACATTATGATAAATTCGGTTACCGTCTTCTCCAAGTGCGTTCAGTAGAAGGCTATTTGGCTGCAAGCTAGCCTAGCTTACCACAAATGAATGGAAACGTATATGGACCAGCTAGCCTATAGCAGTTGGTCAAAAAAAAAACTAAATGCATTTCCTATAATATTGGCATGTTCCTTTAAGAATGTGTGGCTTACCACTATCATGGTGTGGAGCAGTGGAGGTTATTCCATGACAACACGTGAGGCAAAAATTCACTCATAATTATTATTAATTTACATATATATATATATATTTTAGTCATCCTATGTTGAAAAATGTCTGGCCACAGTGACAAGTGGATGCTGAACGTCAGCCAAATGAATATCTTAGCGCTAAACAGAAGTGGCGAATAGAATCGACCGACTTCAAGCGGTGCCGACGTCGAGTCCCAGCCGTCCTTGACACCTTGTGCCTCACTGACCTCCAGGGGAACACAGGCTGAACTGACACCTTGTGTCTCACTGACCTCCAGGGGAACACAGGCTGAACTGACACCTTGTGCCTCACTGACCTCCAGGGGAACACAGGCTGAACTGACACCTTGTGCCTCACTGCCTCCTCCAGGGGAACACAGGCTGAACTGACACCTTGTGCCTCACTGTCTCCCTCCAGGGGAACACAGGCTGAACTGACACCTTGTGTCTCACTGCCTCTCCAGGGGAACACAGGCTGAACTGACACCTTGTGCCTCACTGCCGCCCTCTAGGGGAACACAGGCTGAACTGACACCTTGTGCCTCACTGCCTCCTCCAGGGGAACACAGGCTGAACTGACACCTTGTGCCTCACTGCCTCCTCCAGGGGAACACAGGCTGAACTGACACCTTGTGCCTCACTGACCTCCTCCAGGGGAACACAGGCTGAACTGACACCTTGTGCCTCACTGACCTCCAGGGGAACACAGGCTGAACTGACACCTTGTGCCTCACTGACCTCCAGGGGAACACAGGCTGAACTGACACCTCGTGCCTCACTGCCTCCCTCTAGGGGAACACAGGCTGAACTGACACCTCGTGCCTCACTGCCGCCCTCCAGGGGAACACAGGCTGAACTGACACCTTGTGCCTCACTGCCTCCTCCAGGGGAACACAGGCTGAACTGACACCTTGTGTCTCACTGCCTCCTCCAGGGGAACACAGGCTGAACTGACACCTTGTGCCTCACTGCCTCCTCCAGGGGAACACAGGCTGAACTGACACCTTGTGTCTCACTGACCTCCAGGGGAACACAGGCTGAACTGACACCTTGTGCCTCACTGCCTCCTCCAGGGGAACACAGGCTGATCACTGCCTCCTCCAGGGGAACACAGGCTGAACTGACACCTTGTGTCTCACTGCCTCCTCCAGGGGAACACAGGCTGAACTGACACCTTGTGCCTCACTGCCTCCTCCAGGGGAACACAGGCTGAACTGACACCTTGTGCCTCACTGCCGCCCTCTAGGGGAACACAGGCTGAACTGACACCTTGTGCCTCACTGACCTCCAGGGGAACACAGGCTGAACTGACACCTTGTGCCTCACTGCCTCCCTCTAGGGGAACACAGGCTGAACTGACACCTTGTGCCTCACTGACCTCCTCTAGGGGAACACAGGCTGAACTGACACCTTGTGTCTCACTGCCTCCTCCAGGGGAACACAGGCTGAACTGACACCTTGTGCCTCACTGCCTCCTCCAGGGGAACACAGGCTGAACTGACACCTTGTGCCTCACTGCCTCCTCCAGGGGAACACAGGCTAAACTGACACCTTGTGCCTCACTGCCTCCTCCAGGAGAACACAGGCTGAACTGACACCTTGTGCCTCACTGCCTCCTCCAGGGGAACACAGGCTGAACTGACACCTTGTGCCTCACTGCCTCCTCCAGGGGAACACAGGCTGAACTGACACCTTGTGCCTCACTGCCTCCTCCAGGAGAACACAGGCTGAACTGACACCTTGTGCCTCACTGACCTCCTCCAGGGGAACACAGGCTGAACTGACACCTTGTGCCTCACTGCCTCCTCCAGGGGAACACAGGCTGAACTGACACCTTGTGCCTCACTGACCTCCTCCAGGGGAACACAGGCTGAACTGACACCTTGTGCCTCCTCACTGCCTCCTCCAGGAGAACACAGGCTGAACTGACACCTTGTGTCTCACTGCCTCCTCCAGGGGAACACAGGCTGAACTGACACCTTGTGTCTCACTGCCTCCTCCAGGGGAACACAGGCTGAACTGACACCTTGTGCCTCACTGCCTCCTCCAGGGGAACACAGGCTGAACTGACACCTTGTGCCTCACTGCCTCCAGGGGAACACAGGCTGAACTGACACCTTGTGCCTCACTGCCTCCTCCAGGAGAACACAGGCTGAACTGCCACCTTGTGCCTCACTGCCTCCTCCAGGAGAACACAGGCTGAACTGACACCTTGTGTCTCACTGACCTCCTCCAGGGGAACACAGGCTGAACTGACACCTTGTGTCTCACTGACCTCCAGGGGAACACAGGCTGAACTGACACCTTGTGCCTCACTGCCTCCCTCTAGGGGAACACAGGCTGAACTGACACCTTGTGTCTCACTGACCTCCAGGGGAACACAGGCTGAACTGACACCTTGTGCCTCACTGCCTCCTCCAGGGGAACACAGGCTGAACTGACACCTTGTGCCTCACTGACCTCCTCCAGGGGAACACAGGCTGAACTGACACCTTGTGTCTCACTGACCTCCAGGGGAACACAGGCTGAACTGACACCTTGTGCCTCACTGCCTCCTCCAGGGGAACACAGGCTGAACTGACACCTTGTGCCTCACTGCCTCCTCCAGGGGAACACAGGCTGAACTGACACCTTGTGTCTCACTGACCTCCAGGGGAACACAGGCTGAACTGACACCTTGTGCCTCACTGCCTCCCTCTAGGGGAACACAGGCTGAACTGACACCTTGTGTCTCACTGACCTCCAGGGGAACACAGGCTGAACTGACACCTTGTGCCTCACTGACCTCCTCCAGGGGAACACAGGCTGAACTGACACCTTGTGCCTCACTGCCTCCTCCAGGGGAACACAGGCTGAACTGACACCTTGTGTCTCACTGCCTCCTCCAGGGGAACACAGGCTGAACTGACACCTTGTGCCTCACTGCCTCCTCCAGGGGAACACAGGCTGAACTGACACCTTGTGCCTCACTGACCTCCAGGGGAACACAGGCTGAACTGACACCTTGTGCCTCACTGCCTCCTCTAGGGGAACACAGGCTGAACTGACACCTTGTGCCTCACTGACCTCCTCCAGGGGAACACACGCTGAACTGACACCTTGTGCCTCACTGCCGCCCTCTAGGGGAACACAGGCTGAACTGACACCTTGTGCCTCACTGCCTCCTCCAGGGGAACACAGGCTGAACTGACACCTTGTGTCTCACTGCCTCCTCCAGGGGAACACAGGCTGAACTGACACCTTGTGCCTCACTGCCTCCTCCAGGGGAACACAGGCTGAACTGACACCTTGTGCCTCACTGACCTCCAGGGGAACACAGGCTGAACTGACACCTTGTGCCTCACTGACCTCCTCCAGGGGAACACAGGCTGAACTGACACCTTGTGCCTCACTGCCTCCTCCAGGGGAACACAGGCTGAACTGACACCTTGTGCCTCACTGTCTCCTCCAGGGGAACACAGGCTGAACTGACACCTTGTGCCTCACTGACCTCCTCCAGGGGAACACAGGCTGAACTGACACCTTGTGCCTCACTGCCGCCCTCTAGGGGAACACAGGCTGAACTGACACCTTGTGCCTCACTGACCTCCTCCAGGGGAACACAGGCTGAACTGACACCTTGTGCCTCACTGCCTCCTCCAGGGGAACACAGGCTGAACTGACACCTTGTGCCTCACTGACCTCCTCCAGGGGAACACAGGCTGAACTGACACCTTGTGCCTCACTGACCTCCTCCAGGGGAACACAGGCTGAACTGACACCTTGTGTCTCACTGCCTCCTCCAGGGGAACACAGGCTGAACTGACACCTCGTGCCTCACTGCCTCCTCCAGGGGAACACAAGCTGAACTGACACCTTGTGCCTCACTGCCTCCTCCAGGGGAACACAGGCTGAACTGACACCTTGTGCCTCACTGACCTCCAGGGGAACACAGGCTGAACTGACACCTTGTGCCTCACTGCCTCCTCCAGGGGAACACAGGCTGAACTGACACCTCGTGCCTCACTGCCTCCTCCAGGGGAACACAAGCTGAACTGACACCTTGTGCCTCACTGCCACCCTCTAGGGGAACACAAGCTGAACTTCATCCCGGCGATGATCGGCCTGTTCCTGGAGGTGACGCTGGTGCCCCAGCCGGACCTGAGGAACGTCATGATCCCCATCTTCCACGACATGATGGACTGGGAGCAGAGACGCAGCGGGAACTTCAAACAGGTACGACGCGGCTGTTCACGATGGAAAGAGTTATAATAAGTAATAATAAATAATGAATGAATGAATGAATGAATGAAAGATTTTTATTAAGTATAAAAACTTAAATATTTCTGTTAATTTGATATACAAAAGATAATAAAAATAAGACAACAAAAAAGAGAAACAGATAAACAAATCATTACCCTGTTCGAAAAAGGAGTAGGAAGAAGTATACACTTTTTAATTTTTTTTTTATTCCTATCCCTTTTTAAAATAATAATAATAAACTGTATTTGTATAGCACCTTTCATAAAAAGATTGCAGCTCAAAGTGCTTTACGACGGAAAAAGACGGGCATAAAATCACAGTTTTTCACATTAGGATCATCCCAATAGGCCACCTTGTTTATGGTTTGATTCAGTTTTAAAAATAGACAATAATACAATTAATACGATAGAATAGACAGAGTAAACTAGTGCAGTGCAAGCAAATAGTAGAATAGAATAGGCATAATTTGCACATTACATTACATTTACATTTTTACATTTAGTCATTTAGCTGACGCTTTTATCCAAAGCGACTTACATGTTCTGTACGACAAGTCATCAGGAAGGGCACAACTATCAGCTGAGTAACAATGTTCATCAATGTGTTGAGTGCTACAGTGTAGGTTAGTTTATTAGGACATGTGCATGATGACAGTAAGGTTAGTTAGGGTTAGACATAGAAAACCACATGTAAGTCAAACTGGAAACTACCGGACAGGCAGTACAGCTTATTTTAAAACACCTGTGCACTTCTGTTGTTTAGATCCGAGGTCATCAACTATACATCTGTCTATAAGGGCCAGCATTTTCCTAAGCAGACACAGTGGGGGCCAGACTTTCATTTTTATTTATACAAATACAATTATATATATATATATTATTATTATTATTATTATTATTATTATTATTATTATTATTATTATTATTATTATTATTATTATTATTATTATTATTATTATTATTATTATATAATTAGCCTACTTTTATTTAATATTTTCACTTACTAAATTAATGATATTATTATTATTATTATTAGCCTATATCAGTGTGAACTCTGATACTGACTCCTAACACCTATACTACAGCCAGCCACCAGGGGGCACTAGATATCTTGGCTTCACTTTTGGGGAGCTGTCCTTCCTTTGCAAGTCCTACACACGACAAACAGCGCTCTCCATGGTTTGAACAGAGGGGGCAAAAATACAATTAAGCCCTCATGGCGCAGAATCGTCCTAAATACCAGAATGTGTTTTCCCCCCTCACATTTCCTCACTTAATATTCATTAATATCCTGCATGGGATGGGAATCATTAGCAGGCCAGATGTGGGCTGACAGCTGATTGGTTCAGTGCACTGCGTGGCTGCGTGCTGAATGTGGCGCCTGTCATGTTATTTATTTTACTTGCATTTGCAGGCAATGAGGTAATAATAAAAAAAGAGGAAGCGATCCAACCTTCTTTGTTTAATCGCTGTAGAAGTCTGTTAGGTTTTCACATCTTCTCACATCTAAAAACTGTACTCTACATTAAGTGGGAGTGCTCAGCGTGTCAACTCGGACTTAACTAGAACGGAGCGCTCAGTAGAGCACAAGCCAATTGTAGGGGGCAGGGCAAGCATAGACTAATGAAAGCAGATCTCCCCGCATTATTCCTATATTACACTATTGCATACTAGTATAATACTATTACACTAGCAGACTGGTACACTATGACACTAGTACACATTAATACACTATTACACTAGCACACCATGACCCACATTATTACACTAGCACACTAGTACAATAACACGCTATTACACTAAGATGATGTTACACTAGCATGCTATTATACACCAGTACACTAGTACACACTACTAGTACACCATTAAATACTATTACAAACAAAAATATGTATATATCGTTTGCTCAAATCGGCAGCTGTCTTCAGCGTGTGTGTGTGTGTGTGTGTGTGTGTGTGTGTGTGTGCGTGTGTGTGTGTGTGTGTGTGTGTGTGTGTGTGTGTGTGTGTGTGTGTGTGTGTGTGTGTGTGTGTGTGTGTGTTTCTCTCTCTCTGTCAGGTGGAGGCCAAACTCATAGACAAGCTGGACAGCCTGATGTCGGAGGGGAAAGGAGACGAGACGTACCGGGAGCTCTTTAATAGCATGTGAGTGATGGAGGACGAGACGAATGGCAACAGAGAAATACGAGAGGGAGGGTTGGAAAGAGGGGCTGGAGGGGGTAACCTCGTTCCCAGTTGTGTCTCCTCCGTGAAATAAAGACTGGTAAAGCACTACGATCGAAAGTGTGAATTTCCGGTGTATGTACTTCCCCTGGAAGCCGCCTCCGAACGGACCAAACGTTTCCCGAATCGGCAAACAAGCTAGAACGTCCTGGTCGCGTCTATTCGAAACCCAACCGGTTCATGCTTCCGCTTCGCGTTTTGCTAATCTGATTGGCCACTGCCGTTTTTGGTGCGATCTGATTGGCCACTGACGTTTCTGGTCATGTGACATGTGCGCCCAATCCCTTTCGAAGTTGGTTAAGGTTAGAGTTTGGAATCAGGGCTGGTGTTCTATCACCATGCTCTAAGACAAACTCTAACCTTAACCAACTTCGAAAGAGTGCCTAAGCTTAACCGGCGAAAGAAAGCATGAACCGGTTGGGTTTCGAATAGAAGCGTCCTGGTTATATAGTACATTTTTCAGGCAAAGCCGTTGCAGTGGCTTAAAAACGAGGAAATATTGTGCACTTCACACGTTTCTATAATTGTTTTGTCGAAAAACCGGAAAGCCTGTAGCCGGTACTTCCTGTACTTCCGTTTTCACACTTTAGGAGGCATAGCTTTACCAGCCTATGGGGGGGGTGGTTATAAAGAGACACACACCTGTTCACATGTTTTGGTTGGAGAAGAAGAAGAAGAAAAACAATGACTCGTACATTTAAAGGTGCACTGTGTAGTTTTGCGAGAGTCAGAGAAGTAAATAGTGTGGTCGAAAATATTATCATGTTCATAGTTCTGTTATAAATACATATTCCCTGTACAGCCTTGACTGGTTAATATAGTTAACTAGTATACAACTCAGACACTAGGGTGACAGTCTTAACAGTGTTCTTAAAACAACGGCCCAGGCCCAATTTGATACAATTTGACTCATCTGAATTTCTACAGTTTCACTGTTTGGCTCATTTAAAATATTCCACAACAATTGTTTCCAAGGTATATTTTCATAACTGAATAAACATACTGTCCTCAGTGGAAAATTGGATCCCCGGAACACTGTTTGAAGCTAGAAAAACGTCCTGAAAAGTTACAATTTCATTGCTGTCATTTTACAAAGGCATGGGCCCACAATTCTGTTAACTAGGCTTTTGGTTCACAGTGCCTGAAATAATTTTTGTTTTTAAATGTATGATAATTCTAAGAAATACAGTAAATGTATTTAGCAGCCTCTGCAAATAAATCCCCCTCCTCTGAAACTGCATAGTGCACCTTTAAACAAAATGAAAACGAGTGATTCTCAGGGGTCAACCCAAGGAGTATGTATTTGTTCCATTGTAAAGCACGTTGTGTAGTACTAGAAAAGCGTTATAGAAATGCTGACATTCATTCGTCCGTCCGTTCGTTCATTCAGTCATTCATTCATTCATTCAACCCAGGCGACGTTTAAAAGGGAATGTGGTTTGGTACAGGCCAGGGATTTCCCCAATGAGGGAAAATTTAATTGTTCTGAATGCTGATTCATGATCTAGAGCAGGGGTTCTCAAACTTTTTTATACCATGACCCCATTTTATTTAGGATTATTTTTGGCGACCCCACTTTGGGTCGCAACCCGTAGTTTGAGAACCGCTGCTATAGAGTGATATATATACCAGTAGTAGACGATCGGAGGTAAGTGGCTGTGTTCCAACAGACTTAATGTCAAGCCACCTTCATCCGTCACACCTCGTCATCAACACCTCTGTGGCAAGTCTTTGTCTAATCTATCCCTGTGGCCTGAATACTTTCCACAACAAATTTGTTTTTCCGCGTCTCTGATTGGCCACGCGCGTTTCTGGTCATGTGACATGTGCGCCAATCGTGGGACCGCACGTTTTTGGATGGTTAAGCTTAGGTGCTCTTTCGAAGTTGGTTAAGGTTAGAGTTTGTCTTAGAGCATGGCGATAGAACGCCTGCCCTGATTCCAAACTCTAACCTTAACCAACTGCGAAAGAGTCGCCTAAGCTTAGTTTCAAGTTTCAAGTTTCAAGTTTCAAGTTTCTTTAATAGTTGTCATACAGTACAGAATACTTTTATACAAAATGCTTCTTACTGTTACGCTCCAGAGACTGTGCTAGACAAGATAAGTATGAAATAAAATAGTATAGCATGTAAAATAGAAGTAAAAATAGAGGTCACAATGTTCAGTATAGACATATGTACAATGTTCGATGCAGAATAGAAGTAACTGTATACTATATAGTGCAAAGCAGAAATGGGATGAGGTACAATTTAGGTACAATTTACAGTAAGGTGTACGAGTTGTAGTGCAAATCCTTTACCAATAAATATAAAGTGTGTTTAGGTGATCTAAAGTGTGGAGAGTGGGTGCTGCAGTGTGTTGTTTGTTTAAAGTGAGTGTGTGCGTGTGGATGTGTGTGCTGTGTGCATTTGATGGTTGTTGCATAGTGTTTATTGTTTTAACCAGTGATAAACTAGGCGTTAGGTAGTTTGCAGACTGTTAGACCCGGAAATAGGCGCAGAACTTGCCGTCCCACGATTGGTGCACAAGTCATATGACCAGAAACGCGCGTGGCCAATCAGAGCGCAAAACTCGAACGCGGAAACACAAATTTGTTGTGGAAAGTATAGACGCGTCCCCGTGCCCCCAGGTTTGTGCTCCTGCATGTTACAGTACATGAAGCTAGTAGATGTGTGTGTGTGTGTGTGTGTGTGTGTGTGTGTGTGTGTGTGTGTGTGTGTGTGTGTGTGTGTGTGTGTGTGTGTGTGTGTGTGTGTGTGTGTGTGTGTGTGTGTGTGTGTGTGTGTGTGTGTGTGTGTGTGTGTGTGTGTGTGTGTGTGTGTGTGTATGTGTGTGTTTCCCTGCTTTTTTTGTTGTTCTGTGCTGTTTCAGTTTTATTAGTCCATACATAGTGGCTCATTGTGTCCCAACAGTAATTATGAAGTCACACATAACAAGTCCTAACAAATAAAACATATAGTTGTATACTCAATAGATTAATCATATTCAGTACTTTGCATTGAGATTAGGAATGGTCTCATCCGTAAACACTACACAATATCTATTTTGTAAGATGGTTAACTTCAATTATATGAAATAGTAAATGTGATGTTTATTCCGTATTAGCATTGGAATCGTTTTATTTTTGTTCATTCTTTATAATTTGATGTCAAATATTATCACAAATATCTCACTTTGAAAGAAAGCTCTTCTTGGAGGCAAACAATCATCTTCAATGGAGAGGTGTCATTGAAAGTATGATTTGGGCCCAATGAAGATTAGTGATTAGTATTTGTCCCATTGTGTTTCATAGTCAATCACACATTATTATGTGGAACCGTCTTGTTTCACCAAATGTTTCATCTATGTAGTCAAATGTACTTCTACATCTTAAATGTTATACAAACTGTATATCACTTGATGATTTTAGCCCATGCTAAGCGTTTTGTTTGTACAAATAATGTAGATCTGTAAACTGGTCAAACATTTACAACCTATATTTGCTCACATTGTGATTTCCAATTAAATAAAATGTGGAATATTTTGCTAGTTAACATGGAAATGCTAATATTTATTAATGGTGATGTGGTTGGCTACTAGCATAACAAAATGGCGTATGATAATTGAATATCATTATAGACGAAACGTTAGAATAAGCAGCTGAAGAAATATGCACGACAGTGGCCTGGGATACAGATGGAGTTGTTATTATTGTTTTACCTATGAATTAAATTAAGTTCCACCAGGGTTTATACCGTTATATGTTAGGCAAGAACATTTCTATAGAAACTACAGTAAGTGGCAATATCTTGAAATTAAGCAGATCACGCCCCCCTTTCTTCAAGATAACGTTGCTCATTTTGAGAAAGTCCTTGAAATAAGTTGAACTGCAATGAGAACAAATGAAACGTTCTCACCCCATTGGCAGTTTTTCTCTCCACTCATTTTAAGAAAATTAAGATTTTTAAACTAAAGACTAGATACATGTTAAGACAAGAGACTTTTTTTGCAGTGGGTTTAATTTCTTCTTTTTCCTTTCTGTTGTATTGTTGTCCCTGCTACTAACCCCACTAACCCTCTCAACTAAACCCTGTGTGAGTGTGCGCTGGTATTAATAGTATTAATATCAATTTGTTCCGCCTCTGCTTGCCCATCCGGAGTAGCATCCCTCTGTTCGGTCCGTACCCTAGGTAAGGCACTCTCCTCCTCACTCTCTCTCTTGGTGTCGTGTGTAGTGACTCTGTGTGCGTCTGTGTGATGGGCTGGTGAAAGGGGATGGTATTGGAACTCAGGGCCGGTTTAGGATACAAGTCGTTCACAGTTATTTGTTCATTCTTGGTTTTATTATGTCTTTCTTTCGTCCGTTCTTTCTTTCTTCCTTTCTTTCTTCCCACTCTTTCTCCATCATTCTCTCTCATGTCATCCTTTTCTTTCACTCCATCACTCCATATTTTCTCTCCTCTCTCTCCCTCTATCTCTCTCTCTCATATATCTCCCTCTCTCTCTCTCTCTCTCTTTCTCTCCACTCTCTTTATCTCTTTCTCTCTCCCTCTGTCTCTCTCACTCCCCAGCCTGTTGAAGAAGATAGAGAGAGAGACGTGGAGGGAGAGTGGCATCTCTTTGATTGCTACCGTCACCCGGCTTATGGAGAGACTGCTGGACTACAGGTGGGACCACACACACACACACACTGTATTAATAATAATTGACTTTTTTACCTTACCTAATTTTATTTATTTGATGTTACTACTACTACCTTGTTACCTTGGTGTTTACATTATTGGGCGCCGTCCTTAAACGGCCAACCACGTATATATATACGTGTTCCATTTTAATATCCTACTCAATGTCACAGAGCTGTATGTTGGCTGGAGACGGCATATCCGGACTCCGAAAGTGCAGTACCGGCCAGATCCATGGTATTGGCGCTGTCTCGATAATGCAGTTTCCCTTGTTGCAGACGGGGTGTCACCTTTTTTTCACTCCGGGTTAGCTTTTCTGTTAGCCTGAAGCGAGGGCTTCAACCGATCGCCTGGAATACTTATTGCGACGCCGAATTCAGTATGCAGTAAAGGAATATAGCATCAGCCAATGGACATATCGATCTACCAGATGGCGATCAATAACTGGGAAATTCATGTTGGAATCCAACCGGCCACAGGTAAGAGCGATTTGACGTCAAATGTCAGCTTGATCGGGCCTTGTTCTCATAGCCATCCACCCGGCCAACGTATGATGTTGCAATAACGAATGCCGTTATTGGTAATTAATAATCAGAAACGACTTCCCCAGCCCCCCCCCCCCTTTCATGCATTCATGGTGGACCATGATACCGATCATATGCATTTTTATTTTTAACTCTAGTTTGTGTAGGGCCGAAACGCCAATCGATTTAACGTTATTAGCTTAGCGCCCTATAACTAGCTTTGCAGGAATTACCCTAGAATATTGCGATATATAGTTCATATTCATGACGCTATAAAATGGGAACGTATTGATGGGGGGGAAACAATCTTTATGGCATATTGAAGGGAAGGTTTATACTGTCAATTGACAATGACACATAGCAATAATATAAGATATAGATGTAGCTCTACAAACAACCTCACGCACAGTGACACCTTGTAATGAAAAGCTGGCCTCATAGAGTGGGATTAGACGGGCCCCAATGGCCATGAATGTGTTAATTGTGCAATGTCATTACCTGCAATGCCCCCTGTATTGTTGTGTATTTGACAAATAAAGAACTTGAACTTGAACACACACACACACACTAGGGTTGGGTACCAAACGAATTACGTTGGTACTACCGAGTACCTATTCACGTTAGATTTCGGTACCTTGAGAGCTGGGTTAAAAAAATAAATGTATCAACAAAAAGGAACAAATATTTCCCACCCCAAAGCAATTTACGTTTAGTATAAGGGTGTAATTTTCTGAACTTACAATTAGTTGCACTCGTACGATACAAGACGGCAACAGGAACAAAACAATACCTTGAGTCTCTGGCTTTCCTGTCTTGACTGAGGCTCCCCGCCTCAGACTAATTACTGGGCAAGATAAGTGAGAAAACTGACCGGGACTGTACCAATTGAGGCAAAATAGGGGTGCCATGCACATACTACAAACGACCACAAGATGGAGCCTTTTCCACAAATATGTATTATGTATATTACTGTCCCATCACTTGGGTCTTTGGAAAGACCGGATGAGGCCAGAGGAGTTTGATAGTATTTGCTGAGGATGGCAAGATAATGTTGATATTTCAACATTTAAATGAAAAAAAAAACATGATAAATAATCAATGTTAAAGAAACGTTGTATGGATGGGAAGGGAGATGGATGTAGGGTTGGGTTTAATTTCGTGTGGTGTGTTAAATTACATTTCCTAAATAAATAAAAAATTAAACTTGTTTTTTAATACTGAAATTTAATTGTTAGTATTACAGAGAGAGTAAAGTACAGAAAAAAGGTACTGGTACCAATACTGGATTCCAGGTACTAGTATTGGTTCAAATGTGAACGGAACCCAACCCTAACACACACTAGGGATGGGCATTTTAAAGAAAAATTCAGATCGATTGATCGCATGCTATACTTGATTGATCGTGTATTACTCGAAAAGAAAAAAAAACGTAAAAAATTCAAAAAAAAAATTAGAAATAAAAAATAAAAAAAATTATAATTTTACTTATTTTTTTCATTCACGTATATATCTTTAAGGAAACCAACAAACAGTTATATTTTATTTTTATTGATCTTTTTCCCCCTCCATTTTCCTCCGATTTTCTCCCATCCCAATGTTAGTCGTATGCCAATTCCCGATCCCCTTCCTGGTCGCTGCGCACTTACCCCCCACAGTCAGATCATCTGGGAGAGTGGAGGCTACCACGTGCTTCCTCCGACACACGTCCAGCCAATCAACCGCTTCTTTTCACCTGGCAGCGCGGATCCTCCCTGAGAGGGCGTAGCGTGTGGAAGGATCACACTATCCCACTCAGGTCCTATCCGCGCTTAGCAGGCGCCCCGACCGAACTGTAGGAGTCGCTGTTTACAACGACCCGGACCCACCCCGCCAGCTTCTCCCACCCTCTAATACAGCCAATTGTATTAGTGCAGACGGCCAGCCAAGCTGGTGACAACGCCGGAGCTGTGAGCTGGATTCGAACAGGCTCCGGGGTTGTTGACGAACGCAATCTCCGCTACGCCACCTAACCGCCGCCAACAAACAGTTATAATCTTACACATACATGTGAAAAGATATGTAAAAAATATATTAATATTTTAAAAAAATCATAAAAATTTATATATTCGATATATTTATATGAGTAATCGATGACTCACGCCCATCCCTAACACACACACACACACACACACACACACACATACACACATACACACACACACACACACACACACACACACACACACACACACACACACACACACACACACTCACAGTCACACACACATACACACGTAATGATGAAGACAAACAATTTCCACATACAGATGTAGGACTAAGTCCGTTTTCACAAATTATGTTTTCAAATCTCATCATCTAAACATTGTTTGAGTTCAGGGTTAAAGACGGTAGAGGTTGTGTACATTCAGGGTCAAAGACAGTAGAGATTGTGTACATTCAGGGTCAAAGACAGTAGAGATTGTGTACATTCAGGGTCAAAGACAGTAGAGATTGTGTACATTCAGGGTTAAAGACGCGGGAGGTAGAGCAATCGTCTGGTAATCCGGAGGTTCCCGGTTCGATTCCCACTCCTCCCGGGCAGTGTGTCGAAGTGTCCTTGAGCCAGACACTTAATCGCTAACTGTTCCCGATGAGCAGTTTGGCACCTTGCATGGTTGCCTCCGCCGTCGGTGTGTGAATGTGTGAGAGAATGGGTCAAATGTGCGAAACAATTTGTAAAGCATTTTGGATAAAAGCGCTATATAAATGCACCATTTACCTTTTATTTACCATTTAAAGACAGTAGAGGTTGTGTACATTCAGAGTTGACGACGGTAGAGGTTGTGGTAGTGAACATGTTGTACTTTTGGGGCGGCTGGGTGGCGCAGCGGACATTGCACTCGTCACCAACGCAAGAGACACCGGTCTCGAATCCGGCTGTCAGCTTTGCCTCCGGCTTGGGCCGGCCGTCATACTGACTCAATTGGCAGAGTCAGCGGGAGGGATAATCGATGGGTGGTAATCTGGTCGTTGTAAACAGCGACTCCTACTGGTCGGTCAGGGCGCCTGCACAGCAAAGACAGGAGATGGCGGGGGCAGTGTGAGCCTCCCACACGTTACACCTCGCCAATGAGAGTCCGCGCTGGCAGGTGAAAAGAAGTGGCTGGCTGCCTCCACATGTATCATGATGGGCTTCTACTCTCCCTACGACCGGCCAGTGGGGGGCACATGCGAGCAACTATCAGGACAGGGGAGGGAGAATTGGCACGAGAGGAAATTGGGATGGGAGAAAAATCACCGAAAAAGTAGGTCAAAAAAGAATATTAACTTTTTAAGGCAATTTATGATATGCTAACGTACATGTGAAACCATTTGTCTGACGGTGTCATGAAGCTATGTTTAAACGTGCAAGGTCACAGTATAAGAAACAAACTCCTGAGTGCAACTCCTTTATTTCCTACGTCTGTTGTACGTTTCATATCCCCTCTTTGTTCCCTCTGTCTGTCACAGAGACTGCATGAAGCTGGGTGAGGTGGACGGAAAGAAGATTGGCTGTACCGTCAGTTTGCTGGTGAGTCACACGGTCCTCTTTCTCCATCTAGGCTTCTCCAGGGCATCTTTGCTCAAACGTCACCTCGTACTTACAAATAGAACCAATAATTTTTATTTTTTATTTAACCTTTATTTAACCAGGAAGTCCCATTGAGATACAAGATCTCTTTTGCAAGGGAGACCTGGCCAAGATGACAGCAATAACATTTGCAAATATCAGACAGCAATAAAATGTGCGGTACATCACACAAGAACATAATAAAAGTGCATGTATACAATATACAATACATCACATGTAAACATAAAAACACAAAACAGAATAGTCTACATAATAGTAAAAGTGTACGACAGTAAAATACAGGGTAATACAGTAATTTTGCAGTTTTGCAGTTGGGACCCGACTAGAGAAAGCAGCGACATTCTTCTTGTAGGAAGTTATGTAATACAGACCTAAACTCGCAGAGGGAGACCAGGGTATCTAAGTGGATATATAGTCCTGTAGCCCATTCCATGCCCAAGGTGCGAAGATTGAAAAAGCTGTTCTTCCTAGTTCAGTGTTTATTCTCGGGTTTTTTAAATAATGCTGAATCGTGCACTGAAATGGAACTGGGGCCTTGCAACATTTGCATTTACATTGAGTAATTTAGCTTTGAGACACTTTTCTCCAAAGCCACTAACAAATTGTGTACAACACGTCAGCAGGAGGGGTACCTCTGGCGGCTAAGGGTAAGTGGTATTATTCGTCTAGCAGTGCCGAACTTGAGTGCTTCACTCCGAGTGCATAGTAAAGTATAGACACAGTAGTATAGGCATAGTAGATAGTAGTATGCACATAGTAGCATTGTACAGTGCATACTGTAATAGACAGTAAGACAATTGTTTTTCTTTTTTAGTTTTTAAGATATTGATTCAAAAAGTGTGTTTTTATTCGAAAATTGTGCGAGTTTCAGGTGTCCTGTCTGGAACAGATTCAGCCTCTGGAGAGTCGGGGGTTAAATGCCTTGCTTGTGGGCACCTCAATGGTGGTTGCTTTCGGGGGGGGGGGGGGAGCAACTTTGTTTGTCCGAGGGAAGTTGTAATTGGAGGATCAAGAAAAAGAGGGCAGGGTTTGAGACAGGTGAATTATGGTCACTTCCCTCGCCTGTAGATAAGATATTCCTTCATTGATCCCCTTGGGGAAATGCAGGTGTCATAGCAACATAGGGGAGGGGGGAGGGGAGGTACAGGTATGGGCATGGTAATAGTAGAATACATAGATATAGGCAATACAACTATAGTACATGTAAAAATAAGCAGTGTAAACAATATAATGAACTCTGAAAATAAGCATATGAGCAAGTAGGCAGTGGAACCAAAGGTGCAGATGAGGGTCTGTATGCCCTACAGTTATATTATTATATGTTACAATAAATATGGTCAATAGCACTTCTGAATATCTGAATCTGAATATATATATATATATACTATGAGTAAGTAAAGTATACAGTATACACAGGTGTAGTATACATAAGGTACCCTAACTGGCACGATATATGTTATACATTGTAGTCCGTGCAGTTTACATGGTAAGAGTCAGACACACTTAGTGGTCTGACCTAGTAATTCTCAAGTTCTGCTGCTGTTAGTTCTCCGGCTACTGGCAGTCATCCTTCCCGCTCTTGTGGAGCCTGATGGCCGCTGGTACGAGGGACTGGCCGAGGCGGTTAGTGGTGTGTCGAGGGGGTATGAGTCTGTGGCTGAATGTGCTTCTCACTATACCATTACCATTATATGATAAAACTCTTGTTAGCCCACGTTTATTGCTCAGTATTTCCACCACAGATGGTGACAACCTCTGCGATTAAGTTATTGTATGTACAAAGGTCTTAAGATTAACACTCGGCTCAATAATATTCAACAGTGTGTCGCGCTTAGAGATTGATGCCGGCATATAAAGTGCAGGTATGGTTCTTCAAATGGTGGACACCTCATTTGGGAATGAAGCTTGTTCAGTTTAATGACACTACTTCATGCATACATTATGACCTGCGGAGGACTCTTCGCCATATGAATGCTGATTACAGTGCAGCATTGGAATAGGGAGAGAGAAGGAGGTATAAATATTTTATGTAAATGTAATGTCGGGAGTCCATTAAAGGAGTATACAGTATATCAGCCATTCTCTTTATAGCTGAATTTTAAGTTAACATGCCTTCATGTTAATGGCTGTTCATTATACAGTATGCAATGCATTATGAAATAACAGGCTTTTAAACGTTTGCTATTTTCTGCAGTTTAAACGCACCCAGACCTTCACTGGCCACCTACATTATTTTATTTAAATGTGTATTATATATATACAGTATATCTTTTTTTATTTAGCCTTTATTTTACCAGAGTCCCCTTGAGATAAAAAAAAAATTCCAAGGGAGACATGGCCAAGCATGTCAGGGCTACACAGTGAAGGCATAACACATACAATACAGTAAACATGTCGTATCAATCATACATTATCATGTTTGTTTGTTTGTTTGTTTATTTACACATATAAAAACAATTACATATATAATACAATACAATCCACAAGGGATGTGTCTCCCCTAATTCCCTGGAAATTGGTGGATTTAGTACTAGCCTAATTGATGGCACTAAAGAGTTAAAAAAAAGAAGATAATAAAAGTGACCGTACGGACATATCATTCCTACCACACCAACCTGTGCTGGGGCTCGGGGGTCCTGGCGGCTTCTTAGAGCCCCCCCCCACACACACACACACGCGCGCGCAAGCGTCAGGGACCCCTTTGCACATGGTTATGTATGCTGCTGATGTTGTTGTTGGGGTTGCCTCCCAGGTATGTGTTATGTCAGTGCAGCCATTAGGGATGTCCCGATCCGATCACGTGATTTTTTATTTTTTTTACTTTTTTTTTTAAATTCAACAAACATGACCATGTTCACGTCTTAAACTCATACTGAGGCCTTGGTTTTGGTTTTAAATTGCATATCATCATTAATTTATTTATTGTCACACAGAGCAGAAGAATTTTGCCAAAACAAACGTATTTCCTTTGATTTAATTATACATCAAATGATTTATGTCAAGGATGAGGGACATCCACTAGTTGCAGAACTTGCAGTCACCTGATTTTTACAGACGATGGCGCCATTGCTCTCATGAAGCAGCAGGTTAGAGGCGGAGTTTTTAGATTACTCCGGTTGCAATGCCTCGCTTGAATGAAGTTAACTTTTCACCTGGATAACGTCAACATGTACAGTAGGGTGAATGTAATGTGAGAAATTGGGCAAAATAAATTAAAATATATATTATATATATATATTTTTTTTTATCGGATCGGGAAAGATCGGTATCGGTAGATACTCAAAATCACATGATCGGGATCGGATCGGGAGCAAAAAAATTTGATCATGACATCCCTAGTTATGTCTGTGCAGCCATGTGCAGGAGCACCTCTGCCTGTATGCAGACGGGAGGGTTAGTCGCAGCTAGTCGTCAGAAGAAGCCCAGTGGCTCTTTGATTTAGATTTTCGACAGAATATTTGTTTCCGTTTTTTCTCTGCATTTGCTGATGATGGTTAATTAATAAATTTGAGACCAAATGTCTCCGAACACAACGACCGATCACCTCTGCGTTGATTTATCAGTCAATGTTTTGATCTCAAGGTTCATTAAAGAACATTGAAAATCAAATCATCTCTCTCTCTCTTTCAGTGTTTTTTCTCAATGGCTTGATTACATTCTATGTACGTCAACCGACATCTTATTTCTCTCTCTCTCTCTCTCTCTCTCTCTCTCTCTCTCTCTCTCTCTCTCTCTCTCTCTCTCTCTCTCTCTCTCTCTCTCTCTCCCCTCTCTCTCTCAATTCAACACCCTCCTCTCTCTGTCTCTCTTTTAGAATTTCTACAAGACGGAGTTGAACAAGGAGGAGATGTACATCCGCTACATTCATAAACTCTACGACCTGCACCTGAAGGCCCAGAACTACACTGGTATGACTTAGGCATCAGCAGACTGTGGGGGGGGGGGGGGGGGGGGGGGGGGGGGGTATGATTGTAAGCATAGACCTCACAACACTCCTAAAACAGAGATGTGTTGAAATATGTGTGTGGATGTGTGTCAGAGATACAAGGTGTTCAGATGGTACGCGGGTTGTAAGAATATTGTATCTGGATCACAGGAATACAAGCGTCCACTTATACACTTTGACTCATGCATTAACCTTTTCATCTTTCTCTCATATATATATATATGGTTTCTCTCTCTATTTCTCCATCACTCTACAGGCCTCGCTATCTGTTTCCCCTCATGTACACCACATACACACACAGCTTGACACCCTCCCCCCACACGCACACACACTCATATAGCTTCTGCCTGTTCTGTACATCATATGCTATCGCACTGCATACCAATCATAGCATATCATCACAGGGTTCACGATCCACAATTTCACACCGTGCCCAATGACGATAAAGGTGCAGAGTATGATGAGCTCGGATCGACACTTGAACGAGAGTGTGGGGGTTGGGGGCTATTTCAGTATTATTTCTTGTATTGTATGCATTTATATAGATTTCTGTCTACCTGAATATTCCTGCATGTGCGTACTACTGTATGGTCTGTCTGTGGCTGTGTATGGTCTGTCTGTGGCTGTGGATGGTCTGTCTGTGGCTGTGTGTGGTCTGTCTGTCTGTGGCTGTGTGTGGTCTGTCTGTGGCTGTGTGTGGTCTGTCTGTCTGTGGCTGTGGATGGTCTGTCTGTGGCTGTGTGTGGTCTGTCTGTGGCTGTGTGTGGTCTGTCTGTGGCTGTGTATGGTCTGTCTGTGGCTGTGTGTGGTCTGTCTGTCTGTGGCTGTGTATGGTCTGTCTGTGGCTGTGTATGGTCTGTCTGTGGCTGTGTGTGGTCTGTCTGTCTGTGGCTGTGTGTGGTCTGTCTGTCTGTGGCTGTGTGTGGTCTGTCTGTCTGTGGCTGTGTGTGGTCTGTCTGTGGCTGTGTGTGGTCTGTCTGTGGCTGTGTATGGTCTGTCTGTGGCTGTGTATGGTCTGTCTGTCTGTGGCTGTGTGTGGTCTGTCTGTGGCTGTGTGTGGTCTGTCTGTCTGTGGCTGTGTGTGGTCTGTCTGTCTGTGGCTGTGTGTGGTCTGTCTGTGGCTGTGTGTGGTCTGTCTGTGGCTGTGTGTGGTCTGTCTGTGGCTGTGTGTGGTCTGTCTGTGGCTGTGTGTGGTCTGTCTGTGGCTGTGTGTGGTCTGTCTGTGGCTGTGTATGGTCTGTCTGTGGCTGTGTGTGGTCTGTCTGTGGCTGTGTGTGGTCTGTCTGTGGCTGTGTGTGGTCTGTCTGTGGCTGTGTGTGGTCTGTCTGTGGCTGTGGATGGTCTGTCTGTGGCTTGGTTTGTGTCTATACCTCTTTCACTTTGTCAGTGTGGTTGCCGCCGGCTTTCTCATCATACAGCATGTGTACTTGTGCCGAGTGCATTCATAAGCTCCAAATGACAGATATCCTTTTTGATAGATAACTACTGTTATGTGAATGTGTGTGTGTGTGTGCGTGAGTGTGTGCAAGGCCTGCAGATATGTGCATGTAATCTAAATGTAATCTAAATGTAATCTAAAACACAACGTGTGTGCAGCCCTGTGCAGACTCGCTCAGCCATGCAAGAAGATATACAGTCATAATTTGACCATCAGTCAACCTAAATGTGTGTGTGTGTCTTGCAGAAGATAACAATAATACTTTATTGTCAGTTTACACAAGGCGGATGTGATTTGTCGTACTCTTTCCACACATACATCCCTCATATGTACATTACAGTTTAGACACACACACATACATACAGTAGTACATCCATGTTACACACAGTACAATTTAGAAACACACATGCATACAGTACATCCCTCCTATGTACATTACAGCTTAGACACACACACACACATACTGTATCAGTTAGGGGTTCAGTGCCTTGCTCAAGGGCACCTCAGCAGAGATGTTGGTCACCCGCCCACTCCCCACACAGCTGGGATTTACACCCCTGTTCAGGGTTGGGAATTGAACCACTGATGTTTCTCAGTTACTCTCTCTAGGCCAACCTGAGAGACCCCTAGAAGATCATGTGTGTGCGTGTGCGTGTGTGTGTGTGTGTGTGTGCGTGTGTGTGTGTGTGTGTGCGTGTGTGTGTGTGTGTGCGTGTGTGTGTTGCAGAGGCGTCGTACACCCTGCTCCTGTATGACGAGCTGCTGGAGTGGTCTGAGAGGCCTCTGAGAGAGTTCCTCAACTACCCCATGCAGAGCGAGTGGCAGCGGAAGGAGTACCTGCATCTCACCATCGTCCAGAACTTTGACAGGGGGAAGGTGGATCGATCTATCTATCTATCTATCTATCTATCTATCTATCTATCTATCTATCTATCTATCTATCTATCTATCTATCTATCTATCTATCTATCTATCTATCTATCTATCTATCTATCTATCTATCTATCTATCTATCTATCTATCTATCTATCTATCTATCTATCTATCTATCTATCTAGATATTGGTACTAGATACAGCAGTTATATTTTTACATTCTCTCTTTCTCTCTCCTCCTCCAATGTCCTTCCCTCCCCCCCTCTCTCTCTCTCTCTCTCTCTCTCTCTCTCTCTCTTACCCCTCCCTCTCCACATTTCCATTCCTAACTCCTTGACTTCTTTGGAGGGACAGAGAGTGGCATTATTATGGAAATGAAAAAAAAATCCCTCCCGAAAAACAGTTCAACATGCCTGATCCAATCACACATTGCTCAATGTGATCATTAAAAACGCTCTCCCACTCGTTACTCACGGTCCAAATGTTTCCCGGAGAAACTCACAACCGGGACCACCTGCCAGGGGCCACCGTTGGCGGATTAAAAAGCAGCGAGCGAAGGGAAGCTTTTCATTTAATTAGCAAGAAGGCTGAGAGCCGCCTGGGAGACTAGTGCAGGTTCAGTGCTGCTGTTTGCCTGATGTTGCCGGCACGCCACAGTGCCACCCGGTGGATGGACTGCGGTACTGCGGCACCACCACAGTTTATGGGGGAAGAAAGAACAACATGAGTTCCAAGTAGGGATGCTCGATATTGGCTTTTTTACCGATACCGATATACCAATATTGTCCAATTCTTAATTTCCGATACCGATATCAACCGATATCAACCGATACCGAATACCCCCCAAACTGAATAATTTTAGGTAATTAACATTACATATGTCTTGTTGTGGAATTAACATAACATTACGCATACTTTTGACAATAAATAAAATCAGAATTTGTTCTTACTTGCTTGCCTGGGTAAATAAAGGTTATAGAAATGTAAATGTTTTTATTCTTTTTGAAAACCGATACCGATATTTTCCGATATCACATTTTAATGCCAATATCGGCCGATAATATCGGACATCCCTAGTTCCAAGCCAAGTGCAATGAATGTGCAGACATGCATGTGCAGGGGTTTGTGTCATCATGACGATGGTGATACATCGACGTCCTACCAAGATCTGCAGCACTACGACAGACAGACACGCCGGGGACAATGACAACAGGACCTTACATGCCGAGCTGAACAGCGTGGCAAACGTCACTCTCTCCATACATGTAGCTATACCACTGTGTGTAGAGCAGTGTAGTGCAGTGAAACAGCATGCAGGGCGGTGAGGGAGGATAATGGTGTCGTGCTTCAAAGTGACTTCCTTCTTCCATCTGTCTCTTTCTTCGTTTACGCCGATGGATGTGAAAGAAAGGGACGGGGGGGCGAAAGCAGATTTATAATCGGCGTCGTCTAACCACTTAGATTTCACCCGTCGGCACAGTTTAGTATCGGATCGAATTGAACAAGCAAATGTATGGATCTAAAGTATGCACGCTCACTCTCTCTCTCTCTCTCTCTCTCTCTCTCTCTCTCTCTCTATCTCTGTCTCTCTCTCTTTCTCTTGTGGTGGAAAATGTATAGTTTCTGTACCATGGGATCATAATTACATAATTACTATTGATCTACAAATCAGTGGTATCAGCTTTCCACAGATCTCTGTAACATATTAATGTTAACGGACCTCTGTGGGAAGGGTTGTGTTTATCTTCACCAAACAATATTCAAGGTACAATGTGTACAAAGCAGGACATGATGACATAACATTAAAGCCAGGTCATGGGCGGCTACGTGGCGTAGTGGGCAAGGCGCTCGCCACGAATGCGGAGACGCTGGGCTTGCCTGTTCGATCCCAGCGCTCCACATTGCTTTCAGTTTAGCTGGTCGTCCGTACTAATACACATTGGCCGTATTAGGGGGTGGGAAACTGATGGGTGGGGATCGGGTGTTGTGGACAGCGACTCCTACAGGTCGGTTGGTGCGCCTGCGCAGTAGAATCAGGAAGTGTCGGGGGCAGCGTGAGCCTCCCACGCGTTACTCCTCGCCACTGAGAGATCGAGCTGCGCAGGTGAAAAGATGCGACTGCTGTTACCTCAAGTACCGGAGGGGACTTGTGCTATGTATGACTTAGTCCACATTGCAGCCGGCTTGTGGGAGGCAAGAAACAGCGTTCGTGACAGGGGAGGGTTGAATTGGATGATACGAAATTGGGATGGGAGAAAATATAGAAAATGGAGAAAAAGTGGATAAAAAAAAAAAACATTAAAGCCAGGTCATGATGATGTAAGATCGTATGATTTGGGGGAGGACACGCCTGTTTAAACTTATCATCTTGTCAGGTGATCAGCTGTTCTTGAATGTGTATAAATATCAATGTAATATGAAAGACCGGGCTTCTCTTCCTTCTGCCGGCCCGGTCCTGTCCTATTCTGTCTTAAACTGCAGTGCTTTAAATTGAATAAACTACTGTCGATATAATTTAGACCAACCTCGTCTACTTCCTTTAAGAAGCTCCAATTCTCTCTCTCTCTCTCTCTCTCTCTCTCTCTCTCTCTCTCTCTCTCTCTCTCTCTCTCTCTCTCTCTCTCTCTCTCTCTCCCTCTCTCTCTCTCTCTCTCTCTCCCTCTGCCTCCATCAGTGCTGGGAGAACGGCATCATCCTGTGCAGAGAGCTGGCCGACCAGTACGAGTCTTACTTCGACTACAGGAACCTCAGCAAGATGAGGGTGAGTCACCCACAATGCATCTGGTTCCTGGATATCCCTGGATATAGTTCACTTGTTAGTATTTGGTATCGGTTGTTCTTCTGTGTGATGCACTCGTGGTACTGTGAGGGGCGGGGTTCTGTGAGGGGCGGGGTTCTGTGAGGGGCGGGGTTCTGTGAGGGGCGGGGTTCTGTGAGGGGCGGGGTTCTGTGAGGGGCGGGGTTCTGTGAGGGGCGGGGTTCTGTGAGGGGCGGGGTTCTGTGAGGGGCGGGGTTCTGTGAAGGGGCGGGGTTCTGTGAGGGGCGGGGTTCTGTATGCACTCGTGGTACTGTGAGGGGCGGGGTTCTGTGAGGGGCGGGGTTCTGGGTGGGGCGGGGTTCTGTATGCACTCGTGGTACTGTGAGGGGCGGGGTTCTGTGAGGGGCGGGGTTCTGGGTGGGGCGGGGTTCTGTATGCACTCGTGGTACTGTGAGGGGCGGGGTTCTGTGAGGGGCGGGGTTCTGTGAGTGGCGGGGTTCTGTGATGGGCGGGGTTCTGCGAGGGGCGGGGTTCTGTGATGGGCGGGGTTCTGCGAGGGGCGGGGTTCTGTGATGGGCGGGGTTCTGTGAGGGGCGGGGTTCTGTGAGGGGCGGGGTTCTGTGAGGGGCGGGGTTCTGTGTGGCGTCTCCTGAAGAAGACACAATGAGTTTTGTCTTCATTGATCCCCTTCTTGGGGAAACCCACGGGTCACAGCAGCACTGGGGGGGAGGGGAGGTACAGGCAGGGTAATAGAGACGACAATAAAAACTAAATAAACATGAAGGTCTGATCTGCTGGACAGGTAAGACACATATACTGTATATACTGTATTGATACTAATGCAGGTACTGTATATACAGCCCCCCCCCCCCCCCCTGGTATAATATACAGATTATATCCTAAATCAACCCCATGTACAAATACATATAGCTAACATAAGTCTACTCTGCACAATGTACAATACTCCATACTGAGTCTTAGTCTTCAGCTTCCATCTCGTCCTCCTATCCGCCACCACCTCTAGATCCACTCCAGTCTGACTCCCACTACAGAGCTGACCTTCCCCACCAGCTTGTTCAGTTTGTCGTTTTGGTGACAGTTGGTCAGCTCTTGACAACCCCCCCCCCCCCCCCCCCGCCCCTAGCATACCATGGTGAGAAAGAGGACGCTTTAAATGTAAAGGACTAATTCTGGTATATGCAACAAAAAAAATATATATAAATATGGCAAATTAAAGACATTATAATTCTTTTTTTGTGACCAACTTTTTATTTTATATTTTTTTTTAAACAAGTTCAGAGGAAAGAGACATTCACATCAGCATTTCATATTAATTCCCACAGTGGCATAAAAAAGTGTCTTTTCAGTATAGATTGTCCGTCAGTATAGTCCTGTACTGTGTAGCCTGCCTGTTTGCAGTTGTGACAGTCTTTTCCTCTGTTCTGACGGTCCTGTGTGGCTGCAAGACGGCCCAGGTCGCCTCTTAACCCCCCTCCCAGCCCCCCAGGTTCACATAGAGACAGCCCAGGTTGCTTCTTAACCCCCCTCCCAGCCCCCCAGGTTCACATAGAGACGGCCCAGGTCGCTTCTTAACCCCCCTCCCAGCCCCCCAGGTTCACATAGAGACGGCCCAGGTCGCTTCTTAACCCCCCTCCCAGCCCCCCAGGTTCACATAGAGACGGCCCAGGTCGCTTCTTAACCCCCCTCCCAGCCCCCCAGGTTCACATAGAGACAGCCCAGGTCGCTTCTTAACCCGCCTCTTAACCCCCCTCCCAGCCCCCCGGGTTCACATAGGCTGCGGTTACACCTTTCGTATCATTTCGTATTGTTTTCTTATACGTATCGCCGCGTATCGCCGCGACGTCATGCGCCTCGAGTCACACTTTCGTTTTTTTTTTCGTTTTTGTCAGCCGAGCACACTGATGTAGTACACTGCCAAAGCAGTAGGTGGCAGTAGGTGGCAAACATGAAGGCAATTTCAACCAATCAGAACGAATGTGCCAATACACTTCCTGGTGGAAGCTCCAGCAAAGAAAATGTCAATAAGGCAGGCGCCTATGCCGCGCCACCATCTTGCTCAATGCAGCAATAATTTTTCAGCAAAGCCTAATAAAAGTGCAATAAACAAAACGGATACATTCACTGTGTGTTCTGCCTGTCATTTGTTGATGAAACAAAACTACCATCAACACAAGTGACCACCAAGAGCGGATAGTTTAGTCTAAAAAACGATCGGTAGCATTGTTAGCTGCATGCTAACGTCAATGGAGTATGCCATTATAACAATATAGCATTGTGGCTAGAAGCTAACGTTAGCTCACGCTACTTAGCCAGCATCAAAACTGATGATATCGCGAGCTATCAGTAGTTAGATAACATTAGAGACAACGCTGTGTGTATTAAACAAAGGTGAATAGATGACTGGGCCATTTTGTTTAATGCTTGTTAAGTTGAAAGAGGAACTCTGAGCTAACAGGGTCTGAATCCTGATAGCTCACGTTAGCCAGCTGCTCATGCAATCGGTAATGCTAGCAGAATGAATGGATGTAAACTTTATTTAACATATTGCATATGGGTACAATACAATACGGCTCAATACAAACAATTGTTAAGGGAATGCAGACTGTTGTAGCTTGGACTGGGGTCCTTATAACAATAACTTGACAACACATGGTAGCTGAAGCTATTTGGGCTATGTCCCAAACACACACACTGTTGTCACCGGAAGGGCACGCAGATGGTATCTACTGCGCATGGGCGTTTTCGCAACAACTGCTCCGTGCTGACTACACGCTGTTGTCGAAGCGTTTTTTTTGCGTATCTCCAAACGCAAACACAATTTTGCGTTTCAGCCGTATCCACAAAAAAACGCCAAAAAAAGCATTTCTGTGTAGATAGGACATCAAACGTCGTCAAAAACGTATAAAAAAACGCCAGGAATACACTAGTCTAACCATAGCCATAGAGACGGCCCAGGTCGCTTCTTAACCCCCCTCCCAGCCCCCCGGGTTCACATAGAGACAGCCCAGGTCGCTTCTTAACCCCCCTCCCAGCCCCCCGGGTTCACATAGAGACAGCCCAGGTCGCTTCTTAACCCCCCTCCCAGCCCCTCAGGTTCACATAGAGACGGCCCAGGTCGCCTCTTAACCCCCCTCCCAGCCCCCCAGGTTCACATAGAGACAGCCCAGGTCGCTTCTTAACCCCCCCCCCCCTCCCAGCCCCCCAGGTTCACATAGAGACGGCCCAGGTCTCTTCTTAACCCCCCTCCCAGCCCCCGGGTCCGCATAGACATTTTAGGGGAAGGGGGAAACCATGATGCATACATGTATAGGATTCAATTAAATACAAATACATCTTAATTGTGTTTGTTAGATAACCTCTAATCCTGTTACAAAGTAATAGGGAAAAATACAATAAAATTTTTTATATTTTTTGAAATACAACACAGTAAACAGGAAAAAGCTAACATTATAATTCTAATTTGTATCTTTATTCTGGATACGCACAGCTAGATTAAAGATTCAAGAGTTTTATTTGTCACACAAGACATGTAGTGAAATGTAGGTGGCCATGCCCGCCTAGATTGTGTAAAAATACAAATAATAACAAATAAAAGAAATACACATGATAAAAAAAAAAAGTCATAAGAATAAAATACAATGCTATGCTTTATTTACGGCTCAATTATCCACAAAACAAATCTAACGTAATGGGTCCAAGCTTCTGTCTGCGTACAAGCCCTGAAATCAATGCTGAAATGTACTCTCGGTGCATCGCAGCGGCGCTAGCGGCCAGAATTCATCTTCCCCTTCCTGTCTGTTTGTCAGATGATGGAGGCGTCTCTCTACGACAAGATCATGGACCAGCAGAGGTTA
>NC_140179.1:98993288-98995862 GCF_963971535.1 Notolepis coatsorum
TGTTCATCGACTACAGCTCAGCATTCAATACCATAGTCCCCTCCAAACTCATAGCCAAGCTCAGGGACCTGGGCTTGAACTATGACCTGTGCCAGTGGGTCCTGGACTTCCTGACGGGCAGACCCCAGGTGGTAAGAGCCGGCAACTGCACCTCCTCATCCATCACGCTCAACATAGGGGCCCCCCAGGGCTGTGTTCTGAGCCCCCTCCTCTACTCCCTGTACACACATGACTGCGTAGCACAGCGGAACAACAACACCATCATCAAATTTGCTGATGACACAGTAGTGGTGGGCCTGATCTCTGCCAACGACGAAAGGGCCTACCTGGAAGAGGTAGAGAACCTGTCACAGTGGTGTCAGGAGAACTGCCTCTCCCTGAACGTCAGCAAAACAAAAGAGATGATTGTGGACTTCAGGAGGTCGGGGGTCAAGGACTACAGCCCCCTCAGCATCGACGGGGCACCAGTTGAGAGAGTGAACAGTTTCAAGTACCTCGGAGCCCACATATCCGAGGACTTGACATGGACCACACACATTGACAGTGTTGTGAAGAAGGCACGACAACGCCTCTACTTCCTCAGGCGCCTAAGGAAGTTCCAAGTCAGTCAGAAGATCCTTAGGAACTTCTACTCATGTACAATAGAGAGCATCCTGACCGGCAACATCACCTCCTGGTTTGGGAATAGCACTGCACAAGACCGTAGCAGACTACAAAGAGTGACACGTTCAGCCGAACGCACAATTAGAGGGGGGCTTCCCACCCTCCAGAACATTTACAACAAGCGGTGCAAGGGGAAGGCTAAGAGAATTATTAAGGACTCGAGCCACCCGAACAACTGCCTCTTTGAACTGCTGCCGTCAGGCAAGCGATACCGGAGTCTTATGGCGAGCACAGAAAGACTCAGAAGGAGCTTCTATCCCCAGGCCATCAGGCTGCTAAACGAACAATAATCGCTAAACGAACAATAATCACTATGCAACAACCATCAAATGCACACAGCACACACACCCACACGCACACACTCACTCAAACAAACAACACACTGCAGCACCCACTCTCCACACTTTAGATCACACAAACACACTTACACTTTATATTTATTGATAAAGGATTTGCACTACAACTCGTACACCTACTGTGAATTGTACCTAAACTGCACCTCGTCCATTTATGCCTTGCACTATATAGCATTGTATATTAGTACACTGCACAGTATTGTATATTGTATGGTAACTACGTCTACGAACATTGTACATATGTCTAAACTGAACACTGTGACCTCTTTTTTTACTTTTAATTTTTACTATGTTTTTATTTCATACTTATCTTGTCATGCACAGTCTCTGGAGCGCAACAGTAAGAAGCATTTTGTACAAAAGTATTCTGTACTTCTGTATGACAACTATTAAAGAAACTTGAAACTTGAAACTTGAACTCTATGTGTACACGTGCCTGTTAATATATTAAAAGGGAGGTTCAGGATTTTTCTAGGCATCACTAGCAAAACCCTGTCTTAAGACATTTAAATACAAACGTATATTCTCCTTCATCCTCCTGTTGGCACTGCGAGTGCAGATGGACGCAGAGATCGTTCCCTCTCGACATCACAGGCAGGGCCACTATATGTTCTTCCACATGCTGTACTGATAGGAATAAGTGATGACTGGTTTGAACTACGCTTGTGATTTTTGCAGCAGTGTTTTATTCCCCATCGCCATGCTCTAGTTTCACAATGCAAACGGGAGGCTGGTGCTGATTTCTCAGAAATGAAAACACGGTTTGAACAAATGGTTTTAATTTTTCATAAGTGAACAATAAAAAAGGGCCTATAAAAATTGTGAGCGGTCCCTGTGAGGAAAGGGATGGAGAGAAAGAAAGGACGAAAGAAAGAAAGAAGGAACCGAATGCTTATTTGCCAGATAGCTTTCTACTGAACGTGCAGAGAGGAAATTGGTATCTATGTTCTCGGCTGACAATGGAGAAGACGGTAGTAATAATAATAATAATAATAATAATAATATAATAATAATAATATAATAATAATAATAATAATATAATAATAATAATAATAATAATAATAATAATAATAATAATAATAATAATAATAATAATAAAATGTGTGTGTGTGTGTGTGTGTGTGTGTGTGTGTGTGTGTGTGTGTGTGTGTGTGTGTGTGTGTGTGTGTGTGTGTGTGTGTGTGTGTGTGTGTGTGTGTGTGTGTGTGTAGGTGTGTGTGTGTGAGTTGCTAGTGTGAGACAGTAAAGGTAGGTATTGGACAGGTGTCAGACTGTGATGCAGGGACCGTAAAGATACCACTGAATATGTGGCTGTCTCCTTTTATACCCTTCTCTGTTTCTGTGTCCTTGTCTGGTTTACTATGTGTGTGTGTGTGTGTGTGTGTGTGTGTGTGTGTGTGTGTGTGTGTGTGTGTGGTGTGTGTGTGTGTGTGTGTGTGTGTGTGTGTGTGTGTGTGTGTGTGTGTGTGTGTGTGTGTGTGTGTGTGTGTGTGTGCGCGTGTGTGTGTGCATGTGTGTGTGTGCGCACGCGCTTTCGTGGGCATGTGCGTGTTTG
>NC_140179.1:98996062-99018562 GCF_963971535.1 Notolepis coatsorum
CTTAGTCGAATATATAAAAAAAAATATATATATAATCATTCTTTCCAAAACAAAAGAGGCCTAGAAGCGTGGCTAACGCTAATGGCACGCATACCAGAGGCTAACTGCCTATGAAAACAGGCACAGAGGCACTGAAAGAGGATTTCACCCGTCTAGTGAACACACTAGACAAATATCAAGATGTATCCATCAGTGGACCAATTGCATGCTTTTGCAGAGGACAAGAAGCCTTCAGTCGACTCCTTCAGACATTAAGCACCCCCCACAGCCCAAAGGAATGATACAAAAATTACAAATATATATATATATTTTTAATATTATACTTTATTTTATTTAAAAAAAAATTACTCTACAATAGCCGACTAACGGCAAATTTTGGCCAATCATAGTCGACCATCCAAATCCTTAGCCGGGGACAGCCCTAGTCTCTATAGACTGCTTTGTATTGCTAGTACCACTCCTCTACCCAAAGCACTTTAAACAATGGAATGATAATGGCGTTAATGTTTTGCTGTGACCAGAAGCTCTATTATCTCGCTCTGTTGGTTCTGTTTCAGTTCAGTCACTAGCTATTGCAGATTTGCGCTTGTGGACTCTAGTCTGTCCTCTGTGTGTGTGTGTGTGTGTGTGTGTGTGTGTGTGTGTGTTGTGTGTGTGTGTGTGTGTGTGTGTGTGTGTGTGTGTGTGTGTGTGTGGTGTGTGTGTGTGTGGTGACTCTAGTCTGTCCTCTGTGTGTGGGTGGACTCTAGTCTGTCCTCTGTGTGTGGGTGGACTCTAGTCTGTCCTCTGTGTGTGTGTGTGTGTGTGGACTCTAGTCTGTCCTCTGTGTGTGTGTGTGTGTGTGGATACTAGTCTGTCCTCTGTGTGTGTGTGTGTGTGGACTCTAGTCTGTCCTCTGTGTGTGTGTGTGTGTGGATACTAGTCTGTCCTCTGGTGTGTGTGTGTGTGTGGACTCTAGTCTGTCCTCTGTGTGTGTGTGTGTGTGGATACTAGTCTGTCCTCTGTGTGTGTGTGTGTGTGACTCTAGTCTGTCCTCTGTGTGGGTGGACTCTAGTCTGTCTCTGTGTGTGTGTGGACTCTAGTCTGTCCTCTGTGTGTGTGTGTGTGTGTGGATACTAGTCTGTCCTCTGTGTGTGTGTGTGTGTGTGGACTCTAGTCTGTCCTCTGTGTGTGTGTGTGTGTGGATACTAGTCTGTCCTCTGTGTGTGTGTGTGTGGATACTAGTCTGTCCTCTGTGTGTGTGTGGACTCTAGTCTGTCCTCTGTGTGTGTGTGTGTGGATACTAGTCTGTCCTCTGTGTGTGTGTGGACTCTAGTCTGTCCTCTGTGTGTGTGTGTGTGTGGATACTAGTCTGTCCTCTGTGTGTGTGTGGACTCTAGTCTGTCCTCTGTGTGTGGGTGGACTCTAGTCTGTCCTGTGTGTGTGTGGACTCTAGTCTGTCCTCTGTGTGTGTGTGTGGACTCTAGTCTGTCCTCTGTGTGTGTGTGTGGACTCTAGTCTGTCCTCTGTGTGTGTGTGTGACTCTAGTCTGTCCTCTGTGTGTGTGTGGACTCTAGTCTGTCCTCTGTGTGTGTGTGGACTCTAGTCTGTCCTCTGTGTGTGTGGGTGGACGCTACTCGTGGATAAATAAAGGGCGACCTTTATAATGATTTAACATGCAGACCCATAGCAATGTCCCCCACGCCGGCAGGCATGCAGGTACATACAACACGTGCAACATGTGCTTTATTAATTCCTCTATCATCCATACTCTTCTTATCTATCCTATCGCTCCCCTTCTATCCTCCTCATCACGGCGAGCACAATGTTTTTATTTGAAAAACAGACTCTTTGAGAAGGTCACCCACCGCACTCACGACTGATAAATGTGCCAAGGTGCCAGAAGTACACAAGACCTTTATCGTTTACAAAGAAGAACGTCATGCACACTTAGGGCCCACGCAGGCTTACGGTTTTTGTATAATTAAAGAAACTCGCATCGATCTACGTAAGTGAGCAGAACATTTTACTTTAATTTGAAAAACGGATAAAGATATATATATATCCCTTTACTTCCAGTCTTCTCCTTCTTTCATTACTTCCCTCCCTCCCTCCCTCTCTCCCTTTATCTACATTGGTCATTGATTGTGCGGTTGTCTGGGCAGCGCTGGGTTGAGCCAGGCGCACATGTGTGTGTGTGTGTGTGTGTGTGTGCGCGCTTATGTTGGTGTTTGTGTATGCGCATGACAACTCCTGCATGGCTAATTCAACTCAGAAACTAGGAGTGCTGTTAAGTTCAATCATACTCTGTTTACACACACACACACACACACATCGATGCTTGCACCATACACACTGGTTTGCACACATTGATACTACACACAGGCAAGTACACACAGCCACACTCACCCGTTAACCTGTAAAACACACACAAACACACACACACCACACACCCACACATACACACACACACACACACTACACACACACACACACACACACACACACACACACACACACACACACACACACACACACACACAGTACAAAAACATATGCCAGTCCAAAAAAGACTGTTTGGTCAAAGTGGATTATATTATATCTCCTCAAGTACTAGATATCCGAGGCCTCAGGTTGTTGGATACTGTGTGTGATGAGGACTTTCGACTGGCGTATTGACCTGGAAATGGTCTGATCTGCTTATCTAGAAGAGTGTGGAGGGCTAATTTACCCCCAAACTGCCAAACTCCTCAAATTAGACAAGAGCTCGTGGCAGCCTACATAGGGATTCAACCCAGATACAGAGCTGAGTTTCTTTCTAGTCGTGGATGTTCAGACAGTTATTCCATCTAAGAGTAGCCTAGAGTCAAAACATATTTTTTTAAAGAAAGCTTGTTATTAGATTAGATTCAATGTATTGTCATTATACGGCACAAGTACAGTACAATGAAAAGAAGTTTGGCATCCAACCAGAGTGCAAATGTATTATATGCCATTCATGTAGCGTTAGCGGCGGCTGAATGCGGCAATAATGGCAATTAATTTGGTTCCTAAACTACTGTCTCAGTTCAAGGCACCATCTGACGACGAACAACAACAACAACATTATTCAACCATCAGATCCGTTTCTTCTGGCCTCTAAACTCTAAATGTATCGTATGTTGTTCTGTTTCAGACCCAACAAGGTCACAGCCGACACAGCGTTGTCATAATGTATGTTATGGTAATTGTATACAGTGGAGCTGTGGTTTACATGCTGTCAGAGCACGAGCAAACACACACACACACACACACACACACACACGCACACACACACACACACACACACACACGCACACACACACACACACACACACACACACACACACACACACACACACACACACACACACACACGCACACACACACACACCCCTGACCTTGTATGATGCTGCCATGTTGGCAAGCATGCAGTAGAATGGAGTCAATAGCAAGAGATGGATGAATATATAAGATAGGATACTTTAAAATGTATGCACATATGTAAGTGTGTGTGTGTTAGGTAAGCATACATGTGTTCTTTGTCTTGTTATAGATCGATTTTTGTCTACATGTACACACACATTTGACCTTTATGCACGATCGCTAATTACATATGTTTTTTTGTACATATATAATTATTATATATTGCACTATATACTGTATATATGATAAAGTGATACAATAACTTAATAATAACATATGGGGTTGTTTGTGCATGTGTGCGCGCGTGTTAGGTAAGCATACTATCTGTTTTTGTCTCGCTATAGATAGATGTTTGTATGTGTGCTTGAGTGTGTGTGTGTGTGTGTGTGTGTGTGTGTGTGTGTGTGTGTGTGTGTGTGTGTGTGTATGTGTGTACCTTCACCTTTATAGTACCGATCGCTATTTACAATTGTGTACATGTATGTGTAATTAATTATTATAGATTAATAATTACACAGTGTACTGTATATAATTACACTAGACTGATAACGTGATACAATAGCTTGATAGCTTGATAATAGCATATGGGGTTGTTTGCGTGTGTGTGTGTGTGCTGTGCATGCATGTGTGTGTTAGGTAAGTTATGTGTTTTTTGTCTCGCTATAGATTGATTTTTGTGTGTGTGCCAGTTTGCATGAGTGTGTGTACAGTACACACATTTGACCTTTATGTACTGATCACACAACTGTACAATAGCTTGATATTAACATAATGGGTGTGTGTGTGTGTGTGTGTGTGTGTGTGTGTGTGTGTGTGTGTGTGTGTGTGTGTGTGTGTGTGTGTGTGTGTGTGTTGTGTGTGTGTGTGTGTGTGTGTGTGTGTGTGTGTGTGTGTGTGTGTGTGTGTGTGTGTGTGTGTGTGTGTGTGTGTGTGTGTGTGTGTGTGTGTGTGTGTGTGTGTGTGTGTGTGGTGTGTGTGTGTCCACAGAGTCTGTGGGTGGAGAGGACCTCGCTGACGCTTGTCCAGAGTTTGCCCGGCATCTCCGCTGGTTCGAGGTGGAGAAGAGAGAGCTGGTAATTAAGTGTTTATTATTAATAGTATGTATTATTATCAACAACAGAGCTGTACACACAGCAGCGCCAATTCAGAAGCACTAAGATTATTAAAAGGTGCTCTAAAACGCTTTATCTCAATTGCAGTTTGCATTAATGGGACAAATATATCTATCTTCTGTTAGGGTTCTGCGTTAACTTGTTGAGCCCAATAGCGGAACACAGGGGAGAGGAGAATGAGGCCGTTTAGGTTGATTAATTCAAAGGTACCATCATGCAGACAGGGTTAAAGAATGTTTGGAATGTGCGACGGGCGAGAGGAAGGAGAGAGAGAGAGAGAGGAGAGAGGAGAGAGAGAGAGAGAGAGAGAGAGAGAGAGAGAGAGAGAGAGAGAGAGAGAGAGAGAGAGAGAGAGAGAGAGAGAGAGAGAGAAGAGAGCAACAGTAGAGAGAGGGACCTAGTACCATATCAGAGTCGGTGATGAGCAGACGAGTCTCAGGTGCGTCGATTGATCCCAGGTGACAACGTGTGGAAGCAGGAGTACGAAGTTGCCCATATAAGGGCGTGGAAGCAGCAGGGCAGAGGAGAGGCTCTGGCCGGGTGGTTGTAACATCTTCTTCGTCTGCATCTCCCATAGTGTTGGCACATTGTTCCTTTAACCCTTAGGCTGCTGGGTGGCTCACTGCCGCCAATAGTAATCCAACAACCCGTTGCTGCTGGTGTCCAAATGGATTCATATCGCAGCCCCAATCCACTCTCAAGGACAGACGTTTCACATTCGGTCAAAGTGCACTTTTATTTTGTCCCCGTGAAAGTTTGTATCTTTACCTTTAAGATTGTATGAAAGTTAACACATTTTTTTATTGCAAATAGGATAGGGGGATAAAGGTTGTGATGATTTTTTATTTACATTTTTTGCTTCAAACCTTTCTCAAAGACTGAGGGGACTGTCGTTAAAGTTGTGAAAAAGACACAGCATGGCCGCTGAGGCGTATTCGTTTCCACAATCCACAAAGGAGCACTTGGGTTTATCTGAAAGAGTGAGAAAGGCCTAATAATTTTTTTTTAAACGTCACGCCTTGTATTTAAAAAATAATAGTTTTTATAAAAAAGAAAGAAAAGCACAGATAACTTCCAAAATACCTGGTTGACCTCTAGGTCTCTAGATCGCAACTGTAAAGCACTAAAACATTCAAAGTAAAAACCACATTTTAATTAAAAACCCTTTTTTGAGTGTCTGGGTTTTCATCATGATGTCAGAGTCTATATCCACTTTCAGGAAGGGGATTTTCTTCAAAAGCCAAATAATTAAACACATCTGTCGTGAACAGATTTCTCTGTCCAACAAATAATGAAAATAATTGAGAATGAACTACGTCTGTCGTTGGCAAACAAACTTTGGCAAATTGTTGTTTACGTTTTGTATCGATTGAATGTAAATTGAATTGAATTCGACCCCATGAGTCTGGGTTGGTGGCTGGTGAGATGAGGCACGCAGAGTGTGAGTAGCTCATGATTCAACACAGTGTTGTACTTTGTTACAATACTTAAGTACTGTTTTTGGGGATTAGGTTTGTATACTTGTACTTTTACACTTTTACAATTACATTTCAGAAAAGAAAAAAAACTCTTTTTACTCCTTACATTTAAAATGCAGACCTACAAAGTACAAATCTCGCAGGTCCAACCATTTTAATTAGTATTTTGTTTCTCTGGCCGAACTAACGTTAACGTTATTAATCCTGCGGCCGCACTTTATTTAAAAACAGCCAATCAAATCCCCATAGATGGAAAATTAACCCGCCCATACCCATGCTGATTGGTCCTTGTGCAAGACTAGAAAGCGGGGATCTTTGATTAAACACCTGCTCTCAGAAGAAGAATTTCATATCAATAAGTTTTAACTTTTACTTTTTAGTACTTAAGTACATTTAAAAGTAGAAACTTTTTTACTTTTACTCAAGTGGTTTTTAGCCAGATACTCTGACTTTTACGTGAGTAATATTTTGAGAGGTACCCATACTTTCACTAAAGTAAAATGTCTCTGTACTCTTTACACCCCTGGTTGTACGACACAATGACCACTTCCAGGGCTCTGTCTCACCGTTTCCAAAAGCAATTGTGTCACATTGCCGTTAGAACGTTCAATTGTCAAAACTCTGTTCTCTCGCGAACGCAAGGTCATACACCTGAACAGGGTTGTTACAAATAAGTCCATATATACGGGGAAAAAATACTTGATTTGAAATGCTATTTCATCCGACTCGTGGGGAAAAGAAACAAAGAAAGAAACACACCACCCTCTTTCAAAAGTGCAGATCCGAGCTCGTGTGAAATGCAGTCAGGCATGGTGTGAAATTGTGGATTGTGAACCCTGTGATATGCTATGATTGTTATGCAGTGCGATAGCATATGATCGGGCAGCAGCTATATAAGAGTGTGTGTGTGTGGGGGGGGGGGGGGGGTGGAGCTCTTTGTGTACACGAGGGAGACAGATAGCTACTGTAGGCCTGTAGAGTGATGGGGAGATAGAGAGAGAGAAACCATATATATATATTTTGAGAGGTACCCATACTTTCACTTAAGTAGAATGTCTATATATATATATATATATATATATATGGGAGAAAGATGAACAGGTTAATGCATTAGTCAACGTGGATGCTCGTATTCCTGTGATCCAGATACAATATTCTTACAACCCGTACCACCTTGCATCATCTCTGACTGACACGCATCCTTGAGTTATTTCAACACATCTATGTTTTAGGCGTGTTGTTGTTGTGAGGTCCACGCTTACAATCCATACTATCCTCATGTGACCCACCTTGATCCCACACACACACACACACACGCACGCACGCACGCACGCACACACACACACACACACACACACACACACACACACACACACACACACACACACACACACACACTTGGGAAACCAAGCGTCAGGGGGGAACCTGCCAAGGGAGATATGAGGCTTACTATTATCGACCTCCAGGGTAGTAGGCCCACAATTCACCTTTCATTTCAATTGATTCTGGACGCAGATTCTAGTATTGACAAGCATGAAAGGTTCACCCCCCCAACCCCCCCCCCCCCCCCCCCCCCCCCTGTCCAGCCTATTAATAATTGACTGTGTGCAAAATATCGACTTGACGTAGCGATTCCACCAACCAGCCGTCATTTGGGCTTTGCTACCTCAGGTGCTTCCACACGCTTAGAAATACGCTCAGCCTGATTCGGCAATGAAAACATGATCAAAAAGGTTTGTCGGGGAGGCTGTAATACATTTGCTCAACGCTCACACAGGAGCACAGGAGTGGCATGAGGTGCCTTTGACCACTAACCAGGGCTTGAACCTGTGTAGTTTCAAGGTGAACGTTAGGAAATGGCTCCTAGAAAATGTCCCAGTGTAACTCAGGAAGCTTCCTGTAGTGCAGCTGTGCAGTGTGTCTGTACATGTTGTACATATTTTATTAATAATGTTGTATTTTACTTAAAAAAAAAAAAAATTGGCTATACTGTGTAGGCTGATGATGATAGTGTAATAGGCCTACATGTTTATGTAAATACCATGTGCTGCTGAGACCAAGGACCACAATGGAAATAAGTCTGTGACTTTTTGGTGCTATCCTTGATCATTTTTAGGATGCATGACTTGTTGTAACATGTAATGTATTTTAATAATTGGCAAATAAACTAAACTAAACTAAACTAAATACAGACGCGGGCAATGGCATTTACACTTTAACTCGCCGCATAGTTCACATGTGACCGTTTGACACGTGACAGTAACTGAGGGGACTCGGCACAACGTGGAAGAAACACTGCAAACGGTGAATTGAAGATGAATGAATGTCACGAGCGAACAAACGCTGTTTTTCTTTGTTTACCTGTTGAATCTATGGATTTAAAACTTTGAAATTGGCCGCCTTCAGTCCATCGTACGGGTCTTTATGTGTCTCGTCCCTGACTCGCTGTGCAGGTGGAGGTGAGCCCGCTGGAGAACGCCATCGAGGTGATCGAGAACAAGAACCTGCAGCTGCGCACGCTGATCGCCCAGTGCCAGAGCAGGCAGATGCAGAACATCAACCCCCTCACCATGTGTCTCAACGGGGTGATCGACGCCGCGGTCAACGGGGGGCTGGCGCGCTACCAGGAGGTACTGTACGCACCAGGAGAGACGGACGAGTGGATGAATGTAATGAGGGGTTTAGAGAAGGATGGATAGATGAGTGGTATAGGGTTGTGTGGATGGTAGGGCTGACCCCTATTAGTCGATTAGTCGAGTAATCGGTCGAAAGGAGCCGTAGTCGACTGGCCAACCTCTTAGTCGAATATAAAAAAAAAATTTAAATAAAAAATGTATTATTTAAATTATTTTTATCATTCTTTCCAAAAGAAAAGAGGCCTAGAAGTGTGGCTAACGCTAATGGCACGCACACCAGAGGCTAACTGCCTACGAAAACAGGCACAGAGGCACTGAAAGAGGATTTCACCCATCTAATGAACACACTAGACTAGACAAATATCAAGATGTATCCATCAGTGGACCAATTGCATGCTTTTGCAGAGGACAAGAAGCCTTCCGTCGACTCCTTCAGACATTAAGCACCCCCCACAGCCCAAATGGAATGATAGTTTTAAAAAAAATATATATATATATATATTTAAAAATATATATTTTTTTAGTCGACTAACGGCACATTTTGGCCAATCATAGTCGACCATCCAAATCCTTAGTCGGGGACAGCCCTAGTGGATGGATGAGTGATATAGAGGTGAATGGATGGATGATGAGTGGTATAGGGTCGTGTGGATGGATGAGTGATAGATGTATATACTGTATATGCAGAGTGAGAGGGAAGGAGGGAGGAAGAAGGGTGATGGATATTATGGAGGGATAGAATAATGTGACAAATGAAACACAGACACACATTGGAAGAATTAGTTGGATGGATGGATGGATGGATGGATGGATGTAATGAGGGGTTTAGATTCAGATTCTGACAACTTTATTGATCCCAAGAAGGGCAATTAGTTTGCAGCTTACCCAGTCCTCCATACACACAACATCAAAACGCACAGGCACGGTGGTTATATGTCAGAGGCAACAGATCATACTGTACGTGGGTCAATACAAGGGAATGAGCAGCATGACATGTTTATATTTATAATACAAAACACAAGACACTTGTGCCCCAACAACGAGGCTAAGCGCTCAACTAGGAAACCCGATCCCACCGCCACCGAACACTCACGCCAATCGTCCAATAAGGGCCACAATGATTCACCAAAGGCCAAGGGGACAGCTGACACTGGCACTGTTGGCACTGTTGGCTCAACAGCTAAACACTGAACCATCCACAACAACAAACAAAATGCTTATCATTTGAAATCCATATAATTAACTGTTTAAATTAATAAAACAACATACAGTCATTTAAAGATTCAGATAGTTGGAAGGAATGAAGGACTTCGAGTTTGGCGTTTGGCGTTTGTTCTCCTAGGGCGCACATTATAGCGCCAGCCTGAGGGGGCAGTACAGTGAAGTCACTGGACAGTACATGATCTGATTGGCTGATAATTCCTTACGCTTTCTAGGCCGCCTGTTTCTTCTGTGAGGGACCTCAACGTCTCTTTGCTGGACTCCAATTATCTTGGAGCAGACTTTCACAATACCAGTTAGGCTATTCATGTCCTTCATAGACCACCCATTAAACCAGCAAATACATGAGAGAGTTAGAAGACTTTAAATTAATGATTGATAAGAATTACATACAATAGTATAGGGCTGTACAGAATGTCATTATTTTATTTTTTACATTTGAAGCTTCTATTGACGTTTTCGAATGAAGCTTTGAATGTCTGTCGTCATATTTTATGACGTAATCATAAAAGAAAAAAAAGAAAAAACAATTAGATGTTTCCCAAAAAAAGAAAATCCTCAATTTGAATAAAGTGATTCATCTGATTAAATTAGTCTTTTTTATTATTAAATCAACTTTCTTTAATGAATATAACTTGTCAGTTTCGTCAACATAAATAATTCAATAAGAGCACAGTTGGTACGAAAGTGATGGATCTTGATGGAGCGCCGAGCGGATGCAGGCTACATCATTTATGATAAATGTTTTATTTAAATTTGTATGACGAGTCATATACTATAATATTAGTGTAGCCTAATCTTTGTCTGCAACTGTGAAGAAAAACCCCATTCGTTTAAACAGAATGAATAGACACATAAAAAAAAATAATAATAATTTGAACGTTGATTTAGAATTCAAATGTCAACGTTATGAATGAAGCTTTGAACTATTCGGCACAGCCCTGCAATAGTACCACAGACATGCATTAATTAAGTTATTTTTGCGTTGGTCACGATTGATAACCGACTCTGTGGTTGAGAATTGAACACTGATGAGATCAGCCCTTATTTGAGACCTTGGCGCTGGACATACAGTACAGTAATGTCCATTCACCTAAACCTCACCTAAACCTGCTGGATTCTGTCCATTTAGAAAAACTGCAAGGGGTCTAATTTGCCAATGAGGGAGACAACCATACAAATTAATATCTTGTCAATATTTTTCATGACAAGGGATGAAATCACAACACGTCTAAACTCATTTAGAGTTCCTTGGGATTTGATTTTGAGATGGGTATTATAATGGACGTTTTCCAGATTGTACTGTAGGTAATATGTAAGTTCTGCACATTTCTGGAAGAGGTTAGAATGATGGATGGTTGGGTGGATGGATGAGTGGTATAGGGAAGGATAGAGGGAGGGGCGGGATAGAGGGAATTGGTAGTATGGGGATGTATGGATGGAATGAGTGGTCTTGGGATGTAGGGAGGGCTAGATGGATGGACGGAGGCAACTGGAAGCGGTGGATTAGATGAATGGAGGGATGATGGATGAATATGGCGAGTGAGGGAGGACGTATGGTGATAGATAGATAGATAGATAGATGGATGGAGAGAGGGAGGGAGGAAGTAGGGTGATGGACAGAATGTGACAAGTGAAGACAGTGCAACATTGGGCACTGAAACACCAAATCCCCCTGAAAACCATTGATTTGCGTATCGATATTCCGACTGCTTTTGAAACAGAAGGCTGAAGGGGCTAAAGGAGAGCATAGCACTTCTACTCAAGAAAAGGGCTCCTTCCTTCAGCAAACTGCATGGACTCGGTGACTCGCTCTCAGTGTCGCCTAGCAACCACTGCAGTGTATCCGTCTGTCTGTGTGTCGTCAATGCATGTGTGTCGGAGAGAGAGTGTGCCTGTGTGTGGGAAGAGCCTATTAAGTTGAGAAAGACACTTGATGGAGCAAACCACGGGCGAGAGTCCGCAAAGAGCTGTCCTCACCTCAGGAAAGAAATTATACTACAGGAAATCACTTCCCAGCAACCAATAATTCTTCCATATCAAGACCCTTACTGTTAACCGTCAAGTGTATTTGATCATTATGACCTTCATGCAATGACACATTAAAGAATTTGGCCTACATACGATGTTATTGTGTGATTGAGAGGCGGGTGGTAAACACTGCAGTATTGGGTATTGGGCAGAATACGTCCTTAACCTCTTAACACATTGACTGCCGTTCACGTAGATTTACGTTTCTGTCGCCCCCCGGGGGTTGAGTGCCGGAAACGTAGATCTATGTTTCTGTCACGGTATTTCTTTTATTATCTATTGCCATTCATAATTCAGCGGGGCACCTTGTGCATACTGTTCTGAGTGTGTCTGAGCTGGCAGACAGTATTATACCGCCCTCTAACGCCTTCGGCCAGTAATGCACCCCGTTAGAAACGGGTTGGTTTCTTTTCTCTACCGAGCTGCGGCATGGGTCCTAAACACTCCGGCATAACACACGCTTGTAGGGATGCTTTGGACTACTGACCCCGCCCTCCCGTTGAAGAGCAATGTCCTTCAACGTCGGAGGCACGATCGCTGTGGATAACTGGAATGGTGATGAGATTATTGGATTCTTTTTTTTTCATTACTTCAGAGACCAGGTAAGGACAGGATTGCCATAATCCTTTACTGCATAATGAATTCGGCATCCCAAAAAGTATTCCATGCGATTGAGTGAAGCCCTCGCTTTAGACTAACAAAAAAGTCCGCCTGGAGATATTTCAGTGTGACACCTGGTCTGCAACAGGGGTTACTGCATTCTCGAGACAGCACCACTACCAGAATCTGGCCGGTACTGCACCTTCGGACTCCCAATATGCCTTTTCCAGCCAAAATACAGCTCTGTGACAGTGAATAGGATATTAATATAAAAAAAATAAAAAAATCGAACCAAAAACGTAATATTACGTGGCTGGCACCCAACAGTTGTTCAAGTTTCAAGTTTCTTTATTAGTTGTCATACAGAAGTACAGAATACTTTTATACAAAATGCTTCTTTCTGTTACGCTCCAGAGACTGTGCTAGACAAAAGGATAAGTATAAAATAAAATAAGTATAGCAAGTATAAAATACAATACAATACAATGTTCAATGCAGAGTAGAAGTAACTGAGTTACCATACAATATACTATACAATATACTAATTACAATATACTATATAGTGCAAAGCAGAAATGGGATGAGGTACAATTTAGGTACAATTTACAGTAAGGTGTACTGAGGTATGGGTTGTTGTAGTGCAAATTCTTTGCCAATAAATATAAAGTGTGTAGAGTGGGTGCTGCAGTGAGTTGTTTGTTTAAAGTGAGTGTGTGCGTGTGGATGTGTGTGCTGTGAGTGCTTTTGATGGTTGTTGCATAGTGTTATTGTTCATTGAGCAACCTGATGGCCTGGGGATAGAAGCTTCTTCTGAGTCTTTCTGTGCTTGCCATGAGACTCCGGTATCGCTTGCCTGACCGCAGCAGTTCAAAGAGGCAGTTGTTTGGGTGGCTGGAGTCTTTGATTATTCTCTTAGCCTTACCCATGCACCGCTTGTTGTAAATGTTCTGGAGAGTGGGAAGCCCCCCTCCAATTGTGCGTTCGGCTGAACGGGCCACTCACTTCTTCATCAGCAAAGTCTCTGCCCTTAGATCTCTCTCCCCCTTGCCCCCCTTGTCCCCCCTACCCCCCCTCCTCCCCCCCCACCCACTGCCTGCTGTTTTTGACCAGTTTGCCCGGTCTCCCTCTCCTCCCTCTCTGATGCCATTAAACACCTGCGACCAACAAATTGCCCCTCAGACGCACTCCCCTCACGCATTCTAAAGGAAGTACCTGACCCTGTCCTCCTCACATTACTACCACTACTAAACGCTTGCCTCAGCACTGGATGCGTCCCGGCTGCCTTTAAGCACGCTGTGGTCCAGCCCCGGATAAAGAAGCCCAACCTCGATCCCTCTGTCTTCGCCAATTTTAGACCCATCTCACAACTACCATTTTTATCAAAAATCCTGGAGCGCATAGTCTACATACAGTTACAATCATTCCTTGAACACAACAACATCCATGACAAATTCCAATCTGGCTTTAAACCACGACACAGCACTGAAACTGCTCTCCTCCGTGTCTTAAATGACCTGATTACAGCTGCTGATGCAGGAAACTCATCCCTACTATTACTCCTTGACCTCTCAGCCGCCTTTGACACGGTAGACCACCACATCCTTATAGCTTGCCTCGAGCATTACGTAGGCCTTAGGGGCCCCGTCTTAGACTGGTTCCGGTCCTACCTGAGTAATAGGACCTTCTCTGTCCAACTCGGTGATCTCACTTCCTCTGTGGCCCCCCTCACCTGCGGGGTGCCCCAAGGCTCGATATTGGGTCCCACTCTCTTCCTCCTATACATACTCCCCCTAGGCCAGATCTTGGCAAAACACAAGATCTCATTCCACTGCTTCGCCGATGACGTGCAGGTTTACCTCCCCTTAAAGCCCACCCAAGGGAAGACATCAATAGAACCACTGCTTGACTGCCTGGCAGAAATCAAGTGCTGGATGTCCGAAAACTCCCTGACATTGAACGAAGGGAAAACCGAGGTCATTGTTTTTAATAGTGCCCCCCCGCCCCCCCATCATTGACGCACTTGGTCCCCTGGGCCCAAACCTCTCCACCTCTGTCAGGAACCTCGGGGTCATCTTCGACAGTAATTTTAAATTCGATAGACAGGTCAGCGGCGTAGTGAAAAATAGCTTTTATCACCTTAGACTCCTGGCGAAGACAAAGGCATACCTCTCCCAAAGTAAGCTAGAGACGGTGATACATGCCTTTGTCACCACCCGCCTCGACTACTGCAATGCTCTGTACACTGGCATTGACAAGTCCCTCCTCCGCCGCCTACAACTGGTGCAGTACGCAGCCGCGCGCCTCCTCACCAAAACAAGAAAATACGAACACATCAGCCCAGTTTTGGCCTCGCTCCACTGGCTGCCTATTAGCTTCAGGATCGATTTTAAATTAGCACTAAATGTTTTTAAATCATTAAATGGCACGGCTCCCTCCTATCTGTCCGAGCTCCTGCACCGCCACACCCCCCACCGATCCCTCAGATCAGCTGACCAGATGCTATTGGTGGTACCCAGAACCAGGCTCAAAACTAGGGGAGACAGAGCTTTCTCCACCGCAGCGCCTAGACTGTGGAACAGCCTCCCCCTCAGCGTACGGACTGCCCAGACCGTACAGGCTTTTAAATCACTCTTGAAAACCTACCTGTTCTCCTTGGCCTTCCCCCCTACTTAACTACCACTAGACCCCTGACCCTTCTATCCTCTTTGTTTTACTGTGTCCTACCAGTTTTTATTACTTTCATTGCTTTATTATGTTTTTAATCTTATATCTTGCACCATATTGTTTGTTTTGTTGCTTTCATTGCTTTGCTATGTTTTTTTTTTTTTTTTTTTTTTAATCTTATACCTTGCCTCACACTAATTTGTTTTTATCAACCTGCTTGTGAAGCACTTTGGTGTCAGCTGCCGCTGCCTGGAAATGTGCTATACAAATAAAATTGACTTGACTTGACTTGACTCTCTGTAGTCTGTAGTCTTGTGCGGTGCTATTCCCAAACCAGGAGGTGATGTTGCCAGTCAGGATGCTCTCTATTGTACATGAGTAAAAGTTCTTAAGGATCTTCTGACTGACTTTGAACTTCCTTAGGCGCCTGAGGAAGTTCTTAGGCGCCTTCTTCACAACACTGTCAATGTGTGTGGTCCATGTCAAGTCCTCGGATATGTGGGCTCCGAGGTACTTAAAACTGCTCACTCTCTCAACTGGTGCCCCGTCGATGCTGAGGGGGCTGTAGTCCCTGACCCCCGACCTCCTGAAGTCCACAATCATCTCTTTTGTTTTGCTGACGTTCAGGGAAAGGCAGTTCTCCTGACACCACTGCGACAGATTCTCTACCTCTTCCAGGTAGGCCCTCTCGTCATTTGCAGAGATCAGGCCCACCACTACTGTGTCATCAGCAAATTTGATGATTGTGTTGTTGTTCCGCTGTGCCACGCAGTCATGTGTGTACAGGGAGTAGAGGAGGGGGCTCAGAACACAGCCCTGGGGGGCAAACACGTAATATTACGTGGTTGGCCCCAAATAAGTTAATTAATTGCAATCCGAGCGTATGTGTGTAACGCTAGTCCATAACGTATTCCATTGGTGACGATCAAAGCATAAAAAAACTACCCCCCCCCCTTTCATGCATTCATGATGGAACATAATACCTATCATATGCATTTGGTTTTTTAATTGTAGCGTGTGTAGGGACGGAACGCCAATGTATTTAGTATAATACACGTTGGGGGCTATTACCAGCCTCCCATGAATTACCCTAAAACCATACTTATATTCACCACGGTATAAAACGGGAATGTATGGATGACATTTTTTTTTCTTTTTCACGTATTGAACGATAGATACTCGATAAATGGGCAATAGTATTGTATCCATAGCTATAATATATAATATAGTTATAGCCCTGCAAACACTGCCACATATTCCTATACTTTAAAGCGTTGGCCTTTCAACCACACAGTACACAGCGCCCTCTGGCGCTGAATGAGTTAATGATGAACAGTGGAGATCGGGGGGTTAATGTGTTGAGTGTTAATGATGAACAGTGGAGATCAGGGGGTTAATGTGTTGAGTGTTAATGATGAACAGTGGAGATCGGGGGGTTAATGTGTTGAGTGTTAATGATGAACAGTGGAGATCAGGGGGTTAATGTGTGGAGTGTTAATGATGAACAGTGGAGATCGGGGGGTTAATGTGTTGAGTGTTAATGATGAACAGTGGAGATCAGGGGGTTAATGTGTTAATGATGAACAGTGGAGATCAGGGGGTTAATGTGTTGAGTGTTAATGATGAACAGTGGAGATCAGGGGGTTAATGTGTTAATGATGAACAGTGGAGATCAGGGGGTTAATGTGTGGAGTGTTAATGATGAACAGTGGAGATCAGGGGGTTAATGTGTTGAGTGTTAATGATGAACAGTGGAGATCGGGGGGTTAATGTGTTGAGTGTTAATGATGAACAGTGGAGATCAGGGGGTTAATGTGTTAATGATGAACAGTGGAGATCAGGGGGTTAATGTGTTGAGTGTTAATGATGAACAGTGGAGATCAGGGGGTTAATGTGTTAATGATGAACAGTGGAGATCAGGGGGTTAATGTGTTGAGTGTTAATGATGAACAGTGGAGATCAGGGGGTTAATGTGTTGAGTGTTAATGATGAACAGTGGAGATCGGGGGGTTAATGTGTTGAGTGTTAATGATGAACAGTGGAGATCAGGGGGTTAATGTGTGGAGTGTTAATGATGAACAGTGGAGATCGGGGGTTCATGTGTTGCGTGTTAATGATGAACAGTGGAGATCAGGGGGTTAATGTGTTGAGTGTTAATGATGAACAGTGGAGATCAGAGGGTTAATGTGTTAATGATGAACAGTGGAGATCGGGGGGTTAATGTGTTAATGATGAACAGTGGAGAGCGGGGGGTTAATGTGTTGAGTGTTAATGATGAACAGTGGAGATCAGGGGGTTAATGTGTTAATGATGAACACTGGAGATCAGGGGGTTAATGTGTTGAGTGTTAATGATGAACAGTGGAGATCGGGGGGTTAATGTGTTGAGTGTTAATGATGAACAGTGGAGATCAGGGGGTTAATGTGTTAATGATGAACAGTGGAGATCGGGGGGTTAATGTGTTGAGTGTTAATGATGAACAGTGGAGATCAGGGGGTTAATGTGTTAATGATGAACAGTGGAGATCGGGGGGTTAATGTGTTAATGATGAACAGTGGAGATCGGGGGGTTAATGTGTTGAGTGTTAATGATGAACAGTGGAGATCAGGGGGTTAATGTGTTAATGATGAACACTGGAGATCAGGGGGTTAATGTGTTGAGTGTTAATGATGAACAGTGGAGATCGGGGGGTTAATGTGTTGAGTGTTAATGATGAACAGTGGAGATCAGGGGGTTAATGTGTTGAGTGTTAATGATGAACAGTGGAGATCGGGGGGTTAATGTGTTGAGTGTTAATGATGAACAGTGGAGATCAGGGGGTTAATGTGTTGAGTGTTAATGATGAACAGTGGAGATCGGGGGTTAATGTGTTGAGTGTTAATGATGAACAGTGGAGATCAGGGGGTTAATGTGTTGAGTGTTAATGATGAACACTGGAGATCAGGGGGTTAATGTGTTTAATGGTGAACAGTGGAGATCAGGGGGTTAATGTGTTTAATGGTGAACAGTGGAGATCAGGGGGTTAATGTGTGGGGGGGCAGGAGTGACACAAACATTTATCACCATTCAAAGCATGCTTTTATATTTTCATTGTATCTTTTTTTTTCTTCTTTTTTTATTGAGGAAACTATTTGGGATTGCTTTCGTCGCACATCACTCATTAATTTATTAGCATCTTGAATTGTATTTGTATTATGGCGTTTATTTATTGATAATTCACTTAATCTATTTACTTACACCAGGGTAGACTAAGACTCAGTATGGAGTATTGCACATTGTACAGAGTATTGTACAGTATTGTATTTGTTACATGGGGTTGACTTAAGATAGAATCTGTATAATTATTATACCAGGGGGGGCATTGTGTTGTTGTTATTATTATGGATAGAGTATACATATGTCTCGTTTCTATCGTTCATCTTTTTTATTATCTACTATACTTTTGATGTGTATATTTTTATTTCTATTACCCTGCCTGTACCTCCCCTCCCCCTCCCCTCCCCTGTGCTGCTATGACCCCTGAATTCCCCCAGGGGATTAATAAAGATCCATCTTATCTTATCTGATCTTATCCCAGTGGACAAAGTGTCTTATCATTTAAGAGCTAGAAAGCGGAGAGGTGTTATTGAAACGGGCAGGATTTCAGGGAGCTGTACTGTAGAAATGATCACCAAAAAAAAACAATCCTCAATGGTACAGATAAGAGGGGAGATTACCAGTCGGTGCGGCAATGCAACGCCCATTCAAACCAAATTACCTTTTTTTTTGTTCACAGTTATCTGGGTCACTGAAGCATCGTGCTTCCCCCCCCCCCCCCCCACGCGGTGCAGGAGGTGCCGTTTATGGTCATGTGGCCTGATCAACAATTCTAAATTAATAACCTGTTCTTGGAGTTTAGTCTTAATATTTTTTTTCTATTACATTTAGCGCTTATTAAAAGAGCTATGTTAACATGTGATTCCCCCACAAAAGAATATGCATGGACATTTTGTTCATGAAATCTTTTTTTTTATAATAATAATAATAATAATAATAATAATAATAATAATAATAATAATAATAATAATAATAATAATAATAATAATAATAATAATAATAATAAAATAATAATAATAATAATGACAAGCAGAGGTGAATAGTACCTAATAACTTTTATTGAAGTACCCTTAGTTTATTACTTAATTACGGTGTTTAGGTAGGCTACTATATTATTTCCAAGCAGATAATCATAAAAATATACGTTGCGAGGAAGAAACCATTCTTTATCATTAAAAGTATGTACTAGTGATAAAAGGGACGCATTTTTCAAAAAAAAAATTATGTATGGAAGCAATTCGAGTGAGCATCAGTGGACAAGCAACCCCCATTGTAATTCAACCTCGGAGCTTTTACACTTCAAAGACGGTATAGTAGTGGACATCTTTGCCGTCACGGGTACAGTATGCCTATTACGGATGGTGTATACTGTACGCACGTCCTCCCCCCTAAGATGTTCTGTACACGGGCAGGCTTCAAATACACTCACACCACGATAGACGACAATACAGCGTTTGGTTTGACACTGGAAAAACATCACTATCTCACCCGGATATCAGTTTGCTTTGGTGTATTTCGATGAATGCCTTTTATTTTTAAATGTTTTTAAGTGTGTGTGTGTGTGTGTGTGTGTGTGTGTGTGTGTGTGTGTGTGTGTGTGTGTGTGTGTGTGTGTGTGTGTGTGTGTGTGTGTGTGTGTGTGTGTGTGTGTGTGTGTGTGTGTGTGTGTGTGTGTGTGTGTGTGTGTGTGTGTGTGTGTGTGTGTGTGTGTGTGTGTGTGTGTGTGTGTGTGTGTGTGTGTGTGTGTGTGTGTGTGTGTGTGTGTGTGTGCGTGCGTGCGTGCGTGTCTGTGTACACTAATTCACTCTGCCAGTCCAGCGGGAGTCTAAGCAACGCTGCAGCACAACAAAGGACTCCAGCTCCCAGTGTATTCATGATTCGGTGCCCTGTGTTTGCCCCACCCACCCCCCCACCCCACCCCACCCCCCTGCAGGCCTTCTTTGTGAAGGACTACATTATGAACCACCCAGAGGACGGGGAGAAGATTGGCCGGCTGAGAGAACTCATGTTTGAACAGGTTAGTGGTGGCGTGTGTGTAGACCTGCCAGGCAGCCGTGACTAAGAGACAGGCTACCCCATTTATATTCTAGAACAGTGGCCCCTACAAACAGAGGGTTGCCAATTTGCGGGACAGACGTGAAGGATTCCTATATCCGTAGTGGACACCTTGAAACCATGGGGGCAGTTCACAGGTTCAATGTCTTGCTCAAGAACATTCAGGCAGGGGGTGGAGAATTACATAGTTACTCCTTTGCCGTTTGGGACTCGAGCGATAAACTAGCATCAAATGACTCAATTAGCTGTGCTTTTTGGAGCCGGGAACACTGGCTGCCTGTACTCGCCAGTTTGTAAACGTTTTTTTTTACTCTTGGGGGTCGGTTAGCCAGGCAGAGCCAGACATAATTCATTTTAAATGTGGTGTGTTGCTACTACAACCACCAGAAACTGTGTTCAATACAAGGAAAGAAACAGGTGCTGAAAAATGTATAATTTACAATTCGATTTCTTTGTTGCAACCCCCCTCCACAGAATCGAGGAAGTTGTATAAAATTGTTGAAAACGTTCTCTTATTTCTTACAGGCCCACATCCTGGAGTATGGCCTCGCGGTGCACGAGAAGTTTGTTCCCCAAGACATGCGGCCTCTTCATAAGAAGCTAGTGGACCAGTTTCACTTGATGAAGTCCAGTCTGGGAATCCAGGTACTGTAGGTCACCGTTCACGAGCACCCGCTGACCTGCTTACAGCAGCCTTTCACTTTGGTCAACCGGCTTCGACCTCCGACATTAGCACTGGCATTCAGCACCCCCCCCCCCCCCCCCCCCACACACAGAATAATACGTTCAATTCGTCTTGTTTGTATATGTTTCCGAGGTATATTTTTTAGAGTAGGTTTTTCAAAACTAAAGTAATGATGACGCCAGGTCCCCATTAACACGACGGTCGCTGTTGTGTGGCAGTGAAAGGGTTAACCTTATGTGTATTGTCGCCATTAAAAGGTTAACCGTTTGGTAGCGCGGCAGTGAACGGGTTAATGTCTGGATGTAACAGATTGCAGAATGGGTACAATACAGTACGGCTCAATACACACAATTGTTAAAGGGGAACTCCAACATTTTGGGAAATTAGCTTATTTAACATCTTCCCTGGAGTTAGACAAGAAGATACATACCTTTTTGTCTCTGTGCTTGCATTTTAGCTTTGGGAATAGACGCTCCGTTAGCATAGCTTAGCTTCATCACTGGAAGTGAGGCAGGACAGTAGCCTTACAGTGCCTTACAGTGTATTGCAAGGTCTGACATTGACCAAACTTGATATGCATGACCTTGGTGGGCTCTAGGTCAACTCCTGAAAAGGGGGTCAATGTCAGACCTTGCAATCAAAAGTTAGGGGGCGCACTGAAATTATGGCAAGGGTTATTAGCCCCCTAACTTTTGATTGCAAAGTCTGACATTGACCCCCTTTTCAGGAGTTGACCTAGAGCCCACCAAGGTCATGCATATCAAGTTTGGTCAATGTCAGACCTTGCAATACACTGTAAGGCACTGTAAGGCTACTGTCCTGCCTCACTTCCAGTGATGAAGCTAAGCTATGCTAACGGAGCGTCTATTCCCAAAGCTAAAATGCACGCACAGAGACAAAAAAGGTATGTATCTTCTTGTCTAACTCCAGGGAAGATGTTAAATAAGCTAATTTCCCAAAATGTTGGAGTTCCCCTTTAAGGGGATGCAGACCAGAGAAAGACTTTCGTCTTGTTTACATCAGGGTCCCCCATTTTCAATTCATCATAACATATATGACATACATGACATACAGATAGACAGTACTGCTACATCTATACATTTATGGCATACCAGATCTACAAATATACAGTACTGTTTATGAGTACAAAAATAGTCTTTTGAGGGGGAAGAAACTGTACATTGGAGGAGGTTGGGTAGCTGGGGTGGGGGGGGGGGGGTAGGTGGGGCGGAAGGGGGTAACTGTACATTGGACGTGGTTGGGTGGGGGGGGGGGGGGGTTGGGTAGGCAGGGCACATTCAAGCTGAAATTGACGTTAAATTGCTCTTACCTGTGGCCGGTGAGATTCCAAAAAGAATATTCCATTTATTTGATTGCCATCTGGTAGATCATATGTCCATTTGGGCCACGACATAACCCACCACAGCATAATGAATCGGGGGTCCCGAAAACTATTCAATGCGATCGGGTAAAGCCCTCGGTCCAGGCTACTAGAAAAG
>NC_140179.1:99023562-99031062 GCF_963971535.1 Notolepis coatsorum
AATAATATTATTATATAAAAAAAAAAAAAAAATTATCAGATCGGGAAAGATCGGTATCGGTAGATACTCAAAATCACATGATCGGGATCGGATCGGGAGCAAAAAAATTTGATCGGGACATCCCTAGTTTAGTATCCTATTCCCTACCACTACACTCCTTACCCTAAACCGGGTTCATATCTGCCCCCCCCCCTCCAGACACACACACACACACACTCATATACACATATGTCCTTGTATTTGACCACTATGAGTAGCATAGATCAATCAATCAATCAATCAGATTTATTTATATAGCACATTTCACATGACGCGTGTCAACCAAAGTGCTGTACAGAGGGTAGGTACACATAATGACAAGAATCACACTCCGTTTTATGGGAGGGCACACAGGCAAACACATAGGAAAACAGGGCATGAGTCAGTGAACGGGAAAGGCTAGTAGGTAGAAGTGGGTTTTGAGCCTCGATTTGAAGGCATCTATCGAGGGGGCGAGGAGCCTAATGGAGGTGGGGATGCTGTTCCACAGTTCAGGGGCTGCGATAACAAAGGCACGGCCCCCCCTGAGCTTGAGGTTAGACCTCCGGACTGTCAGGAGCCTCTGATCGGCTGACCTGAGGGACCTGGTGTTGGAATAGGGGGATAGGAGGTCTGAGATGTAGGAGGGTGGGTGACCATTAACGGCTTTAAAAACAAATAGGAGAACCTTAAAATCTATCCTGTAGCATACTGGGAGCCAATGAAGGGAGGCAAGGACAGGGGTGATGTGGTCTCGCTTGCGGGTTCCAGTCAACAGTCTGGCAGCGGCGTTTTGTACCAGTTGTAAGCGGGACAGGGAAGACTGGTTAATGCCTATATAGAGGGAGTTGCAGTGGTCTAATCTAGATGAAATGAAGGCGTGGATGACTCTCTGAAGGTCTGCAGGGGAGAGAAGGGCTTTGAGTTTGGCAATGGTGCGTAGTTGGATAAAACATGCCTTTACCACTGAGTTCACTTGTCTGTCAAATTAAAATTGTGGATCAAAAATGACACCTAGGTTCTTGACATAAGGCTTCACCAGGGAGGACAGGTTGCCAAGGCTGTTGGTAAGGGTGGTGAGACCGAAGAGGATTATTTCGCATTTGTTTTGATTCAGTTGTAGATGTTTATATATATATTTATTTATGTAAAATATGTATTTTATATATAATATATCGTGTTGTGTAAAATATATCCATAGCCTATGATATATATAATTTACAAGTCACTAGGTTAATATACTGTATCTTTATACTTTATATATACATTTGGAAGTCATTGAGGGAGTCCCTCATTTTCAATGGTGCAGAGTGTTACACGACATGAGGTTACAAAACACACACAATCAATTTAAAACAAAAGCCGGCCTTTCAAGACTAGTTCTAGCTACTAGGGGAGCCTGAAGAACTAGACACTGGAGCGTGTCAAGTGTAGGGTTGGGCATCGTTTGGATTTGAACGATTCCGGTTCCGATTCCGATTCTTTGAGGTGCAGGTCAAAACAGGTCACAGCTTATTTCGCAGGAGAATTTTTTTGTTGTTGAAAATGTATAATTTTTTTCATACTATTCACATTGTTCAGTTGACTTGATACAGTTTAATTTGGTTGCTGTGCTGTAACTAGGGTATTAATAACCCTTTCACTGCCACACGACAGCCGGTTAACCCTTTCACTGTGACAATACAGAAGGTTAGCCCTTTACGATCACACAACCGACGGCGATGCTCCATCATTAGCATCATTAGCTCCGCATTTGCGGAGCTAATGATGCTAATGATGGAGCATCGCCGTCGGTTGTGTGATCGTAAAGGGCTAACCTTCTGTCGTGTGGCAGTGAAAGGGTTAATTAACAAAGTTTAAAAAAAAATATATATATATATATATATTCTTTTTTTCAATAATCGAAATGCAAATATGTATGCAGAACCGGAAGTTAGGAACCGGTTCCTATTAGAACCGGTTTTCGGTGCCCAACCCTAGTCAAGTGTGGACCAGTGTTCCAGCGAGACACTTCACCGAGACCCTCGCCTCCGCCGCCAGTGTGTGAGCGTGTGAGCGAACGGGTGAATGTGAGGCACACGTTGTAAAGCGCTTTGGAGAAAAAAAGCGTTATATATACAGTATAGGGCTGACCCCTATTAGTCGATTAGTCGGTCGAAAGGAGCCGTAGTCGACTGGCCAACCTCTTAGTCGGATATATATATATTAAAAAAAAAATTATCATTCTTTCCAAAAGAAAAGAGGCCTAGACGCGTGGCTAACGCTAACGGCACGCATACCAGAGGCTAACTGCCTACGAAAACGGGCACAGAGGCACTGAAAGAGGATTTCACCCATCTAATGAACACACTAGACTAGACAAATATCAAGATGTATCCATCAGTGGACCAATAGCATGCTTTTGCAGAGGACAAGAAGCCTTCAGTCGACTCCTTCAGACATTAAGCACCCCCCACAGCCCAAATGGAATGATACAACAATTAAAAAAAAAAAAAAAAAAAAAAAAAAAAATATTATACTTTTTTTTGTCTACCAATAGTCGACTAACCTTTTGGCCAATCATAGTCGACCATCCAAATCCTTAGTCGGGGACAGCCCTAATATATACAGTCTATTTACCATCAACTATGGATGAGCTATAAGGTGGTAATTTACAGAGTCTGCCTTTATAAATATACAGCTACTTTACTATATTATAAAAGTAGCTGTATTTTTGACTGTGCCTGTCAGACAGTATCTGTGATTGTAACAAGGTGACATACATTTGGAGGAAAGTAATGGTGTTTTCTCCACCCACCACGCTCTGTCTCCCTCACACAGATACACCGGCTCTCTATTTCTCTCCCACACTGTCCCACCATGCTCTGTCTTCTGCCTATACTTTCAAACTATAGTCAAATAAAATCACGGGAGAATTGCTATCTGATCCTCAACATAACGGTTTTCTTCCCCTTTTCACGCCACAACACAACAACGGACCTGTCACAGGCGCACGCCCTGCAACTCCACCTGATAACGTCAGCATCAATAATAACATAGAACACATTAAATAGCTTACATAAGTCTAACCAGCTAGCACTAACATTCGTTTTTATTTTTTTAAAGCTCACGCCAATTTATGAGGCTTTAACTGAGTGGCGAGACTAAACGAAAAAGACTAAATCGAGACTAAACAAAAAAGGCTAAGACTAAAATGCTCAGACCTGTAGTTGACTAAAACATGACTAAACGAAAAATAAACGAAGGTGACTAAATATGATGAAAACAAAAAAGAGCATTTGACACATGACTAAGACTAACATTTTAAATAGCTGACGAAATTAACACCATGCTCTGTCTCCCTCACACAGACACGACGTCTCTATATATATATTTCTCTCTCACACTGTCGCTCTCTCTATCTACTGTATATGTCCCTCTTTCTTTTTCTTTTTCTCACACACACACACACACACACACACACACACACACACACACACACACACACGGACGCACACACACACACACACACACACACTCCAGCTCTTTTAGATAGCAGATTGAGGGCACATGCCCTCCCTGCTCCCCTATCTCTCTCACTCTCCATACGTCTCTCTCTTAATCTATTGCTTTTTTCTTCCCCCTCCTCTCCTCGGCCCATATCTCTCTCTCTCTCTCTCTCTCTCTCTCTCTCTCTCTCTCTCTCTCTCTCTCTTCCAATCCGACTCCATCACTCAGACTCTCTTTCTCCCTCGGCTTTGTCAGGACCCTGTGCGGCGGACCAAATTGCCGTTGATCAAATTCCTTTTGTGTAGCCTTTCCAGAGAGCTCACTTGAGATGGGCAGTGATCTAAACTCGATTTGGCCCACTTCCGAATCCTGGCCTATGCCGGCCGGCTGGCTGGATGTGGAGTACCTGGCAGCCTGAATACTTTTACCAATGGATTTCCAGTTCCGCGTTCGCGTTCTGCGCTCTGATTGGCCACTGACGTTTCTGGTCGCGCCAATCGTGTGACGGCAAGTTCTTTGGACGGTTAAGCTTAGGCGCTCTTGGTTAAGGTTAGAGTTTGGAATCAGGGCTGGTGTTCTATCGCCCTGCTCTAAGACAAACTCTAACCTTAACCAACTTCGAAAGAGTGGCCTAAGCTTAACCAGTGATAAACTAGGCGTTAGGTAATTATCCGGTCGAGGCGGAAATGGGCGCGTCACGCGATTGGGCGCACATGTCACATGACCAGAAACGTCAGTGGCCAATCAGATCGCACCAGAAACGTCAGTGGCCAATCAGATCGCAGAACGCGAACGCGGAACTGGAAATTCGTTGGTAAAAGAATGGACGCTACCTGGCAGGATGGAGCACGTGTCTCTATGTGAAAGGAAACATGGTGGTGCATGATGCCAGTGTGGTGCTCCTCATCGCCTTGTTCTCAGAAACCAGTAGCGCGTGGGTCATCATCGACCCAAACGAGGTGCAGCACGATCAGAGCGGTGTGATTAGAATCGTTCACAACTCAACATTCCAATGGTGACGTAACCAACATGGCTGCCGGTCAATGGATCCAATCGAGTGCTAGAACTCCCAAATGGAATTCTGAGAGGGGGAAACTCACACCTCAAAGGGTTAAAGGCTCAAATGTGAGGCGCGCGTTAGAGACCATGATGATGATGATGATGATGATGATGATGATGATGATGATGATAACAACTATGATGATAAAATTATGATGATAATAACTATGATGATAATGATGATGATGATGATGATGATGATGATGATGATGATGATAACAACTATGATGATGATGATGATGATGATGATGATAACAACTATGAGGATAATGATGATGATGATGATGATGATGATGATGATGATGATAACAACTATGAGGATAATGATGATGATGATGATGATGATGATGATAACAACTATGAGGATAATGATGATGATGATGATGATGATGATGATGATGATGATAACAACTATGAGGATACTGATGATGATGATGATGATGATGATGATGATGATGATGATGATGATGATAACAACTATGAGGATACTGATGATGATGATGATGATGATGATGATGATGATGATGATGATAACAACTATGAGGATGATGATGATGATGATGATGATGATGATGATGATGATAACAACTATGAGGATGATGATGATGATGATGATGATGATGATAACAACTATGAGGATACTGATGATGATGATGATGATGATGATGATGATAACAACTATGAGGATGATGATGATGATGATGATGATGATGATGATGATGATGATAACAACTATGAGGATACTGATGATGATGATGATGATGATGATGATGATAACAACTATGAGGATGATGATGATGATGATGATGATGATGATGATGATGATGATGATGATGATGATGATGATAACAACTATGATGATGATGATGATGATGATGATGATGATGATGATGATAACAACTATGAGGATAATGATGATGATGATGATGATGATGATGATAACAACTATGAGGATAATGATGATGATGATGATGATGATGATGATGATGATGATGCTGATGATGATGATAACAACTATGATGATAACAACTATGAGGATAATGATGATGATGATGATGATGATGATGATGATGATGTTAATGATGATTGTAATGATGATGATGATGACAATAATGACGCTGATGATGATGATGATGATGATGATGATGACGCTGATGACACTGATGATGATGATGATGATGATGGTTCAGCGTTTGTCTTCCCAGCCCAGTCCGTCTACCTCGAGCCTCAGCTCCAACCACTCGGCCTCCCCTAACGTCACCAGCTCCGCCCCCTCCAGCGCCCGAGGTAAGAGCCTCTTACCACCACAACCCACCTCCATTCCACCTCCTGTGTTGTCCATCCCAGGGGCCGGAGCTGTTTGTGTATTTTTCTCCCGAAGACTATAGCCAACGATGGTATCTTGGTGTCGGGGACCAATTAAACGGACAATAATACAGCTTTATATAATATTCTAGTCTAAATACAGGCATGGGACCACTCAGAAACACTGCTGACTCAGTGCTTCACAAACACTGACCTACTTTCATTACCCCCCAGTGCGAGGGAGAGTGCACAAATAATGAAAATGCATTATCTGGCATTATGACTCACCCAGAATAAATACAAGCACAATCATTATTCCAAATAAGAGCCGCCGTGAGCCCACAACAGCTATACTGAGAGTGACGCAAACACTGCAAGTGTGATACCAACCCTATTAAGGTCTTACGTATTAAAGGAACATGCCAACTTTTTGGGAAATTCGCTTATTTGCCATCTACCCTGGAGGTAGATAAGCAGATACATGCCCTTTTCTTCTCTGTGCGTGCATTAGGGCTTAGGGAACAGCCGCGCCGTTAGCCTAGCTCAGCGTTATTCACTGGAAGTAGGTGTGCCAGTGTAGCCTATAGTTCCCAACAGTCACGATAATACACTCCAAAACGTTCCTGTAAAGTTTCAAGTTTCTTTAATAGTTGTCATACAGAAGTACAGAATACTTTTATACAAAATGCTTCTTACTGTTACGCTCCAGAGACTGTGCTAGACAAGATAAGTATGAAATAAAATAAAGTAGCATGTAAAAAGAAGTAAAAATAGAGGTCACAGTGTTCAGTATAGACATATGTACAATGTTCGATGCAGACTAGAAGTAACTGAGTTACCATACAATATACAATATACTATGCAATATACTAATATACAATACTATATAGTGCAAAGCAGAAATGGGATGAGGTACAATTTAGGTACAATTTACAGTAAGGTGTACGAGTTGTAGTGCAAATCCTTTACCAATAAATATAAAGTGTGTTTAGGTGATCTAAAGTGTGGAGAGTGGGTGCTGCAGTGTGTTGTTTGTTTAAAGTGAGTGTGTGCGTGTGGGTGTGTGTGCTGTGTGCATTTGATGGTTGTTGCATAGTGTTTATTGTTCGTTGAGCAGCCTGATGGCCTGGGGATAGAAGCTTCTTCTGAGTCTTTCTGTGCTCGCCTTAAGACTCCGGTATCGCTTGCCTGACCGCAGCAGTTCAAAGAGGCAGTTGTTCGGGTGGCTGGAGTCCTTGATGATTCTCTTAGCCTTACCCCTGCACCGCTTGTTGTAAATGTTCTGGAGAGTGGGAAGCCCCCCTCCAATTGTGCGTTCCGCTGAACGTGTCACTCTTTGTAGTCTGCTACGGTCTTGTGCAGTGCTATTCCCAAACCAGGAGGTGACGTTGCCAGTCAGGATGCTCTCTATTGTACATAAGTAGAAGTTCCTAAGGATCTTCTGACTGACTTGGAACTTCCTTAGGCGCCTGAGGAAGTAGAGGCGTTGTCGTGCCTTCTTCACAACACTGTCAATGTGTGTGGTCCATGTCAAGTCCTCGGCTATGTGGGCTCCGAGGTACTTAAAACTGTTCACTCCCTCAACCGGTGCCCCGTCGATGCTGAGTGTGACCTGTGTATTTACCATGT
>NC_140179.1:99036062-99045851 GCF_963971535.1 Notolepis coatsorum
TAATGGAGGAATTTGGCAGTTCCGACAAACCTTGTTTGTACGCCCAGGTCTTATTATACATGACCGAGATATGAACAGCAACGCCCCCTGGAGGGCTGTGAGTAGTAATGTATGTAACTTGTGTAACGTTAGCTGAGTTAGCAATGGTAATAATCAGTGGTACAACAGTATCACTCATTGTGCACTTTTGATTCTCTATGCCTCGCGTTTGAGTACAATAAAAAAGGTGTCCAATATGATCACAGCCTGAAGGTCATTCAATTGGGTTTTTTGACTGGATGGTTGTTGGTTCAATTCCCTGTGCCTGCTGCAAAGGGGAGCTGTACACAGTGGCCAAAAGGAGCAGGTTGTTTTGGTGCCGCCGGGCAGAATATGTTCGACTGTTGGTCATACAGTAAGGTGTCACTTTCACCAGGGTTATCTGCTCAATGGCATGGTAGGCTGCAGGCTTAATCATATCTAATAACCAATATCTTCTCAGATGGGGCGGCCTGAGACAACATCGTATCAAATGTTGGTCCATGACCTAATGTGCGTCAACTTGGGGGTCTTTGACCTGAAAAAGGTTGAGAACCACTGAAGAAGATTCTACTAAAAAGAAAAGAACAAAAGAGCAGCATAAGGGCCTGTGTCGACCGGGGACGTTTTATGAGTCGTCAGCTCCTTTCTGTCATATTGATCTTTTTCCCCCTCCTTTTTTCCTCCGATTTTCTCCCATCCCAATGTTAGTCGTTATGCCAATTCCCAATCCCCTTCCTGGTCGCTGCGCACTTACCCCCCACAGTCGGTCTGGGAGAGTGGAGGCTATCACGTGCTTCTTCCGACACACGTCCAGCCAATCAACCGCTTCTTTTCACCTGGCAGCGCGGACTCTCACTGAGAGGGTGTAACGTGTGGAAGGATCACACTACCCCCCTTAGATCCTATCCGCGCTGAGCAGGCGCCCCGACCGAACTGTAGGAGTCGCTGTTTACAACGACCCGGACCCACCCCGCCAGCTTTCCCACCCTCTAATACTGCCAATTGTATTAGTGTGAACGGCCAGCCAAGCTGGTGACAATGCCGGGAGCCGGGAGCTGGATTCGAACAGGCGAATCCAGCGTCTCCGGCGTTGGTGACGAACGCAATCTCCGCTACGCCACCTGACCGCCCTCCTCTGTCATTAAATTCTATGCTACAGACGCGACAGGCGCGCTCCTTTTCCCAGCGTCGTGCCTCGTGTTTTAGCACTCTCTGCGGCTGGCGTTTTTGGGGCGGAGCGCTCCCAGCGCCTAAAGTTGAAACTAGTTCAACTTTTGGAGAGGAGCGCCGCTCATCAAGGTAACTTTTCTCGACTGACCAATCAACATCGAGCTAGTGGCGGAGCCGCGGGAGCCGCGAGACGCCCATGGAAACGCTCTGGGCATATTTTTTGCTTTTCAAAGCGGTCCGCCTTGAAAAAAACGCCCCCCCGGTGGACACAGAGGCTAAAGCAACCGTGGAACCAAAAACATTTGAAATAATAAACCCACGGTTATATATCCATGTTTCTACACTGTTTCACATTTAACTCTTGGTTGTCTTTACAGAGAGCCGCGCCGCACCAGATAGGTGACACCTCTCTGCCCAGGAGTGACCCCAACCTCTCGGCACCAGACAAAGGTAAGAAGACACTGCCGTTGGTTGGCACTGCTCTCACGTTGGCACTGCTCTCACGTTGGCACTGCTCTCACGGAGCCTCAAGACACGTCTCAATACTTTGGTATTCTCTAGTCTAGACCGTTCTAATCTAGAAATCATCTCAAAACCAAACCAAACCATTTAAGATTTAAGATTTAAGATTTGTTTATTAAGGACAATGCAAATGAATGAACATCATTTAAATGAGTGTATGCATAACATCACAGCATGATAAGGACGTAAATATGCCGGGAATAGCACAGGGCTAATCCCCCCCCCCCCCGTAGTCCTAACATAAAACAAACACAAAACATTCAATCTGTAATTTATTGTAATTCGTATATTTTTTTGTAATTCAATTGATTGTAATTTTCCTTTGCTTTATTTTTGGCACAATTTTTTTTTTTTTTTTCAATACATCACAAACAAATGGTTATGGAAAGTAATCATGAATACTTATGGGTCACATGTGTCTTCAATAACGCTGAACGATGGTAAATCTTTTTAAATACATTTAGTTGTTCTCTATGTAACAATATATTTGTTGGCAGACGGCTCCTTTGGACAATCTCTGTTAACATTATACTGCTGCCGAGCACAATTAGCACGCATAGCGTAGCCTGACCTGTGCAACATGACTTAGTACTTGTTGCTCAGCTGAGAAAGACCGTTCATCATCACTGCATTTGTTTATACGACTCGGTTTAATCCACATGTCAGTTTGAGAACTACTGTGAAATAAGACACTCGGGGGATGTCTGGTGGCTCATTATTCTCCCGGTCTGCTGGGATCAGGGATGTAAACGAACGTTCCCAGTCCCACAGTAGCTGGATTTCAATGCCATGGGAGGCATTTGGGTTGTGTTGTTAATTGCGTAAATCTTTTTTCTTTCTTATTTTATTTTTTTGGCATTACGGTTTTTAAATTAATCTAAACAATGAATGTGTTGATATTGACAGCCCTAATTATAATGAACTTTTCCTTGTATTTTGTTGTGTTGCTAGTGTATTGGGTTGCTTCCTTTATTATTCTCTCTCTCTCTCTCTCTCTCTCTCTCTCTCTCTCTCTCTCTCTCTCTCTCTCTCTCTCTCTCTCTCTCTCTCTCTCTCTCTCTCCCTCTCTGTCTATTTATTTGTACTCTCCACATCAGTGTAAATGAGGGCTTGCCCTCGGTTATCATCGAGAATGAATGAAAAACACACTTGAATTCAGGGAATCAGCTTCAGGGAATCAGCAGCTATTTTCAAACAACATGCCGAGGCTTTTGACATGGAGTTAACTCCCAGTGCAGAAATAGCCATCTTTGGAGTCTTACCAAGACCGGATCACCAAAGGGTTAGAAGAAGAACAATAGATATAATTGCCTTTGCATCCCTACTAGCACGCAGAAGGATCTTGCTAGAGTGGAAATCACCAGCAGCCCCCAAAGCATCCCTATGGCTCAAAGATCTCATGTTCTTTTTAAATCTGGAGAAAATTAAATTAATTCAGGGAATCATAACTTTAACACGGAGGAGCATTCTACACAGATCCCTTCATTATGAATGACCCCTAGAAACTCTATGGTCATGAAAAAGCCTTTGGAATATCGTAAAAGGACAAATCTGGTTTGGTTATAAAAAAAGATATAATAATAATTTATTAAAGAAACAAATTATGTAATGTATTTCATTTGTATCCGGATACAATTCAATGCCTCATATTAGGTCTCATCATCTTTCACATTTACTGAAGGACTGTGGTTTTAGTGGTTTTTCACAGATCCATCTCTTGTCACATGGCAGGACGGCAACACGCATCAGACATCCAGAGCAGCTCCTTTAACTCCTTTATCTTAACACAACAAGCCTTTAATGGACAGCGTTTCAAATCCAATGGCTCTGACCTTATGGAGAATCCCCTGAGCTTGAAGCACTGTCCACTAAAGGGGATCAATCAAACTGTATTACAGACTCAGGGCCCGGATAAAAAAAAAAGACAAGAACAACACACACAATAAATTACACAATAAAAATATTGAGGCTTAAAAGAGGGGGGCGGGGGGGGGAGAAGACATGTTGTCTTTCTCCTTTGTCATTCATGTGAGGTTTTAGTACAGCACTGTTTAGTGCAGCACTGAGGGAAGTGTGTGTGTCATATCTTATTCATCCAGAGTGATGTGAAAACCTTTTTTTTATGTCTCTGAAATTACACAGCTACATGCAAACTACAACAGTTTGAGTATATCCTTTCCCAGTTTGACTAATGTGGATAGACAGACATACACAGACACACACACACACACACACACACACGCACGCACGCACGCACGCACGCACGCACGCACGCACGCACGCACGCACGCACACACACACACACACACACACACACACACACACACACACACACACACACACACACACACACACACACACACACAGAGAGAGAGACAGACAGATACTAGTGTAGATAATGTAGATAGATAGATAGATAGATAGATAGATAGATAGATAGATAGATAGATAGATAGATAGATAGATAGATAGATAGATAGATAGATAGATAGATAGATAGATAGATAGATAGATAGATAGATAGACAGACAGACAGACAGACAGACAGACAGACAGACAGACAGACAGACAGACAGACAGACAGACAGACAGACAGACAGACAGACAGACAGACAGACAGACAGACAGACAGACAGACAGACAGACAGACAGACAGACAGACAGACAGACAGACAGACAGACAGACAGACAGACAGACAGACAGACAGACAGACAGACAGACAGACAGACAGACAGACAGACAGACAGACAGACAGACAGACAGACAGACAGACAGACAGACAGACAGACAGACAGACAGACAGACAGACAGACAGACAGACAGACAGATAGATAGATACTGTGGTATGGTGTGCCCCTGTATGAGATCATATCAGCGATCACACACACACACACACACACACACACACACACACACACACACACACACACACACACACACACACACACACACACACACACACACACACACACTGTACACACAGAGGCAGACAAACATGAGAAAACACATGTCAAAACAATCGTACACGTCATCATCAACCTTTATTTATTCTCGAAAAGACAATCGAGGTCACCCTCATGTTCAATGTCGTCGAGACTTTACAGACATTTCAATGCACACATTTCAACTACAATATAACAATAATAAATATGAATAACTATCTATATAGTATAAAGTGAACATAGGCATACAATCAGCACACAGATTGACAGAACAATGCATAAATTGCAGCCATAAGAATAGGTATAAAAGTAGTGCAATGTAAACGACGTGCATACTTAATAATGGCATACAATAAGTACAAAAGTACAATGTCGCTTGAAGGATTATGCACGCACGCACATATACACACACTCACACACACACGGACGCACACACATGCAGGAAGGCGGGCAGACAGACATGCACACACACACACACACACGCACACGCACATTCATATTCATCAGCGCTCTAAGCAGACAGGCTGTCTCTAGATTGGAGTTTCTCATCATCCTCCACGCAGGACGAGTAATAAAAACCGGTGTGCGTTGTCTTCCCGCCGAGCCGAACGCCGTGTGTGACATTCATATGTATGAATGCATATATGTATTAGTCGCCGCTCTTTTCCTCTCCTGAGCTGTCGTTTAGCTGGGCACGAGCCACGGGAGACGCATATTTTACCATGTTTCCCGGGGGGAGGGGGGGGGGGACAGCTCTCCCCCCTCTCTCTCTCCATGTATAATAATAATAAAAGAACAAAGACACAACAGACTAGTTTTATTACTTTCTCTCGACTTTAGAAACATTCTGAGGTTATGAAACGGAACGCGCGGAACTGATTTGATTGAAAATGAGTGCAGGAGGAGGAGGACGCACATCCTGCGGACATGACGAGGGAAGAGAGACGACTTAGACGAGGGACGAGGGACGAGAGCTTCAATGTGTCACACACACACACACACACACACACACACACACACACACACACACACACACACACACACACACACACACACACTTTTCGTTCACTATGATCCCAAAGTGCTACAGGGTTAAAACATAGTTAATTTTTTTAAATAATTATTCATAATAATAAGATAAAATACAGAATCAAAATGAAATTAAAATAAAACATAGTTTTTTTTTTTTTGATCCACTTTTTCTCCCATTTTTCTATATTTTCTCCCATCCCAATTTCGTATCATCCAATTCAACCCTCCCCTGTCACGAACGCTGTTTCTTGCCTCCCACAAGCCGGCTGCAATGTGGACTAAGTCATACATAGCACAAGTCCCCTCCGGTACTTGAGGTAACAGCAGTCGCATCTTTTCACCTGCGCAGCTCGACCTCTCAGTGTCGAGGAGTAACGCGTGGGAGGCTCACGCTGCCCCCGACACTTCCTGATTCTACTGCGCAGGCGCACCAACCGACTTGTAGGAGTCGCTTGTTCACAACGTTCGATCCCCACCCTTCAGTTTTTCCCTCCCCGTAATACGGCCAATGTGTATTACTGCGGACGACCAGCCAAACTGAAAAACAATGTGGAGAGCTGGATTCGAACACGCGAATCCTAGCGTCTCCACACTGGTGGCGAGTGCCTTAGACCACTACACCACCTAGCCGCCAAAATAAAACATAGTTAAAAACATAGTATAAACAGAACATTTTAAACAATAAAATCACAAGAAATAGCTAGCAATCAAAAGCACAATGCGGTTTCTTGGAAGTGCAAGTGTGTGTGATTCTAGGATGTTTTTATTTTTCCTTGCAATTCACACACATACACACTCGTGAACACACACTCTCTCACACACACACGCACACACACACGCACACACACACACACACACATACACACTTCCATGTGGCTTCTAGGAAGTGTTATTATCCTTGTAATTCACACACAAACATACAAACTTTTCCACATGCTTTCTACAATGTGTTATTGTACACACGTCCATGTAACACTTTTCCGTGCGATTTCTCACAGAATTGTAAATAGCTTGCCTCGGCACCTTGTGGGTGTTAGAATTCACAGAGAACTTTTAATCTGTCGCGTTTTGCTGTTCACTGCATGATAATTGTGCCTCCGGGACCCATAACCATTTTAAAGCCAAAGAAATCCACCCTGGAATAGATTTCACATTTCACTCTCTGATGTGGACGGACAGCTCAGTTTAAATGTATGAAGATCAACAAGTCTCTACTTAAATGGATATTTAATTTTAGTCTAATCAGCAGTCTTACCTCTATCATCTACAACTAAGTAATCTACAACCAAGTCTAAAAATATCATACTTCTGAAGTACTACTACTTTTATTCTCTTTTATACCTATTCTTATGTCTGCACTTTATGCATTGCTTTTATTCTGTCAACTGTATGCTAATTGTATGCCTATGTTAATTGTATGCTATTTGCTGTGAAGCACTTTGACCCGCAATCCATGTATGAAAGGTGCTATATAAATACAGTTATTATTATTTCTTCCAGCAAGGCAGCATGTAACCACGGTAACCACTCCCCAAACATTTCATGCAGGGCTTATGTCTTATTGAAATCTGCACAGCAGTAATTTGTTTATACTTCAGAAGTATAATATTAGACTAGGTCCCCAAAATAAATGGAAGTGAATGAGGAGCCTGACACATGGGAGGAAAGGTGGTGTTGACAGGGATAGCAGTGGTCACTAACTTACTTGTAGATAATAATAATAATAATAATAATAATAATAATAATAATAATAATAATAATAATAATAATAATAATAATAATAATAATAATAATAATAATAATAATAATAATAATAATAATAATAATAATAATAATAATAATATAATAATAATAATAATAATAATAATAATAATAATACACTTTATTTGTATAGCACCTTTCATACAGAAACTGCAGCTCAAAGTGCTTCACAACAGGAAAAAGACAGGCATAAAATAAGCACATAAAGTGCAGACATATAAAATCACAGTTTTTCACATTAGGATCTAACATCCCAACAGGCCACCTTGTTTATGGTTTGATCTAGTTTTAAATAGACAATAATAAAAAGAGTAAGATAGAATAGACAGAGTAAAATAGTGCACATAAAGTGCAGACATATAAAATCCCAGTTTTTTACAGTGCAATACAATTGTTCTGGATTACCGTTTAACAGTTCAAAGTCATCTTTACCTCTCTCTGTTTGGTATCAGTATCCACAGTTTAAAACCTGACAGTCTTCCCTCCTGTGTGATACCCGCGTTGACCCTTCGAACCTCCCAGATGAACGCAGATGACTTAATGTAGATGACTTTACATACAGGTGAACTAGTACTAAAGTTAAATATCCCTTTAAGCTGAACACCCTGAGACTGGATTCTAGTGATGATGTTGTCAAGAGAGGAATCCTGGAGCTGCTCCATAGGCAGTGAATAGTGGAACATTTTACCTGCTTCAGTCCTGTAAGCCCTACATTTAAACAAAACTCATTTGGATTTAGTAGCTCATGCTCATTTCTGGGAGCCCACAAAGCCACTAACATCACGCGCTTGAGTCTCGACCCTCTGAACTTCCAGCGCAGGGAGAGCGCTGTCGATGTTTATAGATATTGGCCAAACTCTCCCGAGATACCACAATGTCAATTCCGTTTTTAAGGTGGAGTTCTACCTCATAGTGGAGTTATGTATCCTTATCAGCAGGCTTGCGTTGGTGATTTCAAAGCTGGTTGCACGGTGTTAGAATGACGCCACCCGCGCATGCGCATAAATGTTCCCTCACGTACGCACAGACTAATCGGGTCTCATTCTCCAACGGACTTACGACAAAAAGGGCTTTCTCTTAGGGCCATTTGAGACATTTTCGGGCAAGACATGAATAATAGACAATATATTATAATATAATATAAATTATATATGTTTTATTGGGATGGTTGGTGAATCCCAAAATCGTCCCGAAAAGGTTTCAAATGGCCCTAAGAGAAAGCCCTTTTTGTCGTAAGTCCTTTGCCTAATTGCCTCTACGAATGGAATGTAACACATTTCACTCACAAGTTTTGTGTGAATGTATCTGAGGACGTATTTGAACACACCTGACGACCTGATCTATTGATATGCAAAGTAGTACTTAGCGAGTTGGCGCATCAGTCGAGTGCAGCGCATTCCTGTGTGCACGCGCATGCTTCTGCTCACAGAGCCGGTTGCGCGGCGTGCAACCCCGTCCCATGAGCAACGCACCTCTGCTCATCAGGGATCCTCAACTGCCTTAAATGTCCTCTGCCAAATGTCCTCTGCCAAATGTCACATCTTCACATTTACCAAACACAATCAGCTATTTACTGTGCAGACATCTTGACCATTGCACCTGAAAGTAAGTAAGTAAGTAAGTAAGTAAGTAAGTAAGTAAGTAAGTAAGTAAGTAAGTAAGTAAGTAAGTAAGTAAGTAAGTAAGTAAGTAAGTAAGTAAGTAAGTAAGTAAGTAAGTAAGTAAGTAAGTAAGTAAGTAAGTAAAACTGCCCTTCTCAGCACGAGTGCACAGAGTGCTTCACAGCATTTTAAAACATCAGTGAAAATACAAGAATTATAAAATGTGAACAGAGGGAAAAAAACATTCAAATTTGCTAAAACAACAGAATAGACAACAAAAAAACTAAAACAAAAACAAAAAAAGACAGAAACAGAGAGGAAAACGACTATGAGTGCTTAAAAAGCCTGCCTGTAGAAGTAGGTTTTTAGCTGCCTTTTAAAAACGAGCTCTGAGGGAGCGGTCGTCAGATTTAAGGGGAGGGGGGCGTTCCAGAGCCTTGGGGCAGTCAGTGTTTTAAGTCTGGTCCTGGGCACCACCAGGAGCTCCTGATGGGATGACCGCAGTGACCGTCTGGAGGAAAGTGGATGGATGCGCTCATTAATGTAGGGGGGGGGCTCTGTAGGCGAACACCAGGACCTTGAAAGTGATCCTGGAGATCCTGGAGTTTACCGGGAGCCAGTGCAGGGACGCGAGGATGGAGTTGATGTGGCATGATTTTCTCGACCTAGTGAGCCTGGCAGCAGCGTTTTGGACCGACTGAAGTTGATCAATGGATTTTTTTATTTAGACAGATGAAGA
>NC_140179.1:99046051-99053551 GCF_963971535.1 Notolepis coatsorum
GATTGTACTCTGACTCTTTCTGTGTGTCTCTCTCTCTCTCTCTCTCCAGTCCTCTCAGCTATCCGGCGGTGAATCGCTACTCCTCGTCCTCTCTGTCATCTCAGGCGTCCAATGAAGTCAGCAACATCACGGGCCAATCGGAGAGCTCCGACGAGGTCTTCAACATGCAGGTATTTAGTACCAAATTGTTACAAAAAAACATACAATACCACAACGGTATTACCATAAATAAACAGTGTTCGTGAATAGTCCATCCATTTGATCGCCATGGGTTAAATTCATAATTTACCATCCCTCGCCAGCTCTATTTGTCTATGGAGAAGTTCCCCTTCTTTGCAGGGCTATAACTTTTTAAATTCTATTGTTACATTGCCATTATTATGGCCCATTCAATGTCCTATATGTATTGTTCAGGGTGTAGCAACGTTAAACTTTTTCATTCACATATTCATACTAAAATATGGTCTAAAGTATAAGTATGTTTTTATCGTTTTCTGCAGCTTTCTTCAGAACGTGATTTATAGCCCTAAATGCATTATATTGATGATGAAATACAGTTTTGGTAGCGATCGGCGCAAGATGAAAAATTTCAACTGGACGTACTTCTAGAAGTTACTACGTATCATCTGATGATGACCGGATGGGCGGGGGATCGTTTATAATTCCGTGGGCAGCGTTAGATGATTCATGAGTGGGTCATATGTTCATCATAGCAGTTTATATGGAATAGGTTAGAAAATAACGCTGAATCTTACCGTATGTTCCTCGCGCCGTTGGACGATCAGCGTGGAGTAGACCGTTTTCGATTATGGGATGTTGATCCTGATGAACCATTTCCAGGTTGTATAATACTATATACGTCCAAATAACGTTGTTTATTGAGTTAGGGCAAGCGATTGATCATCCAGTGTGTTGAGTTGGAGTCCGGCTACCGATCACGAGTGCCCGGAGCACATATGGATGAGCACTTCCTGTTTGGCGCACCCCTCCCTCTTGACCAGATGACGCTCTTGAGCCGTTAGACAGTTGAGTGGAGCTCACCAGTACATCTCAGGGCTCCAGAAAGGAAATATGATTTCGATGACAGATTTTTGAAATATTGACATCAAAGACGAGTTACGGCGTCTTCGGCAGAATGAGCATGGCTCCGAATGACGTGAAAACTCGTCCGCGGCGATCATAGTGTTAACACTTGTTAACATGGTAAATGAGATGTCGGAACGAGCATCAAAAGGCAGGTCAGTGGATTTGGTCGAGGAAAAATAATGTCAGCTGCCGGCCAAAGTAAACTAAGTGGCATAGGATATAATATAACATTTGCATTGTCAAAGTACCGGGAGCTCACATTTTAACCATTTCCACCTAACACCATATTCCCTACCCCTACACCCTTTACCCTAAACCGGTGTTGTATCATATTCCCTACCCCTACACCCTTTACCCTAAACCGGTTTAGTATAGGGATGTCCCGATCCGATCTGATTTTCGGTATTTTTTTTTGTATTTTTTTTTTTTATTTAACAAACATGACAATGTTCACGTCTTAAACTCATACTGAAGCCTTAGTTTTGGTTTTAAATTGCATATGATCATTCATTTATTTATTGTCAAAAAAAAAAAAAAAAAAAAAATTATTATTAAAAAAAAAAAAAAAAAAAAAAGTGATCGGATCGGGAAAGATCGGTATCGGTAGATACTCAAAATCACATGATCGGGATCGGATCGGGAGCAAAAAAATGTGATCGGGACATCCCTAGTTTAGTATCCTATTCCCTACCACTACACCCTTTACCCTAAACCGGGTTCATATCTGCCCCCCCCCCCCCCCCCTCCTCCAGACACACACACACACACACACACACACACACACACACACACACACACTCATATACACATATGTCCTTGTATTTGACCACTATGAGTAGCATAGATCAATCAATCAATCAGATTTATTTATATAGCACATTTCACATGACGCGTGTCAACCAAAGTGCTGTACAGAGGGTAGGTACACATAATGACAAGAATCACACTCCGTTTTATGGGAGGGCACACAGGCAAACACATAGGAAAACAGGGCATGAGTCAGTGAACGGGAAAGGCTAGTAGGTAGAAGTGGGTTTTGAGCCTCGATTTGAAGGCATCTATCGAGGGGGCGAGCCTAATGGAGGTGGGGATGCTGTTCCACAGTTCAGGGGCTGCGACAGCAAAGGCACGGCCCCCCCTGAGCTTGAGGTTAGACCTCCGGACTGTCAGGCGCCTCTGATCGGCTGACCTGAGGGACCTGGTGTTGGAATAGGGGGATAGGAGGTCTGAGATGTAGGAGGGGGGGTGACCATTAAGGGCTTTAAAAACAAATAGGAGAACCTTAAAATCTATCCTGTAGCATACTGGGAGCCAAGGAAGGGAGGCAAGGACAGGGGTGATGTGGTCTCTCTTGCGGGTTCCGGTCAACAGTCTGGCAGCGGCGTTTTGTACCAGTTGTAAGCGGGACAGGGAAGACTGGTTAATGCCTATATAGAGGGAGTTGCAGTAGTCTAATCTAGATGAAATGAAGGCGTGGATGACTCTCTGAAGGTCTGCAGGGGAGAGAAGGGCTTTGAGTTTGGCAATGGTGCGTAGTTGGAAAAAACATGCCTTTACCACTGAGTTCACTTGTCTGTCAAATTAAAATTGTGGATAAAAAATGACACCTAGGTTCTTGACATAAGGCTTGACCAGGGAGGACAGGTTGCCAAGGCTGTTGGTAAGGGTGGTGAGACCGAAGAGGATTATTTCGCATTTGTTTTGATTTAGTTGTAGATGTTTATATATATATTTATTTATGATATATAAAATATGTATTTTATATATAATATATCGTGTTGTGTAAAATATATCCATAGCCTATGATATATATAATTTACAAGTCAATAGGTTAATAATATACTGTATCTTTATACTTTATATATACATTTGGAAGTCATTGAGGGAGTCCCTCATTTTCAATGGTGCAGAGTGTACACAACATGAGGTTACAAAACACACACAATCAATTTAAAACAAAAGCCGGCCTTTCAAGACTAGTTCTAGCTACTAGGGGAGCCTGAAGAACTAGACACTGGAGCGTGTCAAGTGTAGGGTTGGGCATCGTTTGGATTTGAACGATTCCGGTTCCGATTCCGATTCTTTGAGGTGCAGGTCAAAACAGGTCACAGCTTATTTCGCAGGAGAATTTTTTTGTTGTTGAAAATTTATAATTTTTTTCATACTATTCACATTGCTCAGTTGACTTGATACAGTTTAATTTGGTTGCTGTGCTGTAACTAGGGTATTAATAACCCTTTCACTGCCACACGACAGCCGGTTAACCCTTTCACTGTGACAATACAGAAGGTTAGCCCTTTACTATCACACAACCGACGGCGATGCTCCATCATTAGCATCATTAGCTCCGCATTTGCGGAGCTAATGATGCTAATGATGGAGCATCGCCGTCGGTTGTGTGATCGTAAAGGGCTAACCTTCTGTCGTGTGGCAGTGAAAGGGTTAATTAACAAAGTTTAAAAAAAAAAAAGATATATATATATATATATTCTTTTTTTCAAGAATCGAAATGCAAATATGTATGCAGAACCGGAAGTTAGGAACCGGTTCCTATTAGAACCGGTTTTCGGTTCCAAAAGAAAAGAGGCCTAGAAGCGCTAATGGCACGCATACCAGAGGCGAACTGCCTACGAAAACAGGCACAGAGGCACTGAAAGAGGATTTCACCCATCTAATGAACACACTAGACTAGACAAATATCAAGATGTATCCATCAGTGGACCAATTGCATGCTTTTGCAGAGGACAAGAAGCCTTCAGTCGACTCCTTCAGACATTAAGCACCCCCCACAGCCCAAATGGAATGATACAACAATTAAAAAAAAAGAAAAAAAAGAAAAAAAGAATTAAAAAATATTATACTTTTTTTTGTCGACCAATAGTCGACTAACGGCACATTTTGGCCAATCATAGTCGACCATCCAAATCCTTAGTCGGGGACAGCCCTAATATATACAGTCTATTTACCATCAACTATGGATGAGCTATAAGGTGGTAATTTACAGAGTCTGCCTTTATAAATTTACAGCTACTTTACTATATTATAAAAGTAGCTGTATTTTTGACTGTGCCTGTCAGACAGTATCTGTGATTGTAACAAGGTGACATACATTTGGAGGAAAGTAATGGTGTTTTCTCCACCCACCACGCTCTGTCTCCCTCACACAGATACACCGGCTCTCTATTTCTCTCTCACACCGTCCCACCATGCTCTGTCTTCTGCCTATACTTTCAAACTATAGTCAAATAAAATCACGGGAGAATTGCTATCTGATCATCAACATAACGGTTTTCTCCCCCTTTCCACCCCACGACACAACAACGGACCTGTCACAGGCGCACGCCCTGCAACTCCACCTGATAACGTCAGCATCAATAATAACATAGAACACATTAACACTTTGATCGCCATGGGTTAAATTCATAATTTACCATCCCTCGCCAGCTCTATTTGTCTATGGAGAAGTTCCCCTTCTTTGCAGGGCTATAACTTTTTAAATTCTATTGCTAAATTGCCATTATTATGGCCCATTCAATGTCCTATATGTATTGTTCAGGGTGTAGCAACGTTAAACTTTTTCATTCACATATTCATACTAAAATATGGTCTAAAGTATAAGTATGTTTTTATCGTTTTCTGCAGCTTTCTCCAGAACTTGATTTATAGCTCCAAATGCATTATATTGATGATGAAATACAGTTTGATAGCAATCGGCGCGAGATAAAAAATTTCAACTGGACGTGGTTCTAGAAGTTACTACGTGTCATCTGATGATGACCGGATGGGCGGGGGATCGTTTATAATTCCGTGGGCAGCGTTAGATGATTCATCCAGAGTGGGTCATATGTTCATCATAGCAGTTTATATGGAACACGTTAGAATATAACGCTGAATCTTACCGTGGCTTCCTCGCGCCGCTGGCAGCGTGGAACAGAATTTTTTCTATTATGGGATGGAGAAATGCCCGATCCATTTCCAGGTTGTATAATAGTATATACGTCCAAATCATGTTGTTTTTTCGAGTTATTTGCACCGATCGATGTTCACTGTGTCAAGACGGAGTCTCTCTAACGATAGCGAGTGCCCGGACCACATATGGATGAGCACTTCCGGTTCAAAGGCTCATTTTCCGGTTGGCGATCTGCCGATCGGCCACCAGATGGCGCTCTTGAACCGCTAGAGAGTTGAGTGGAGCTTTGCAGTGTGTCTCAGGGCTCCGGAGGGGAAATATGATTTCGGTCACAGATTTTTGAAATATTGACATCAAAGACGAGTTACGGCGTCTTCGGCAGAATGAGCATGGCTAGGAATGACTCGTCTTAACTCGTCCCCGGCGATCATAGTGTTAAATAGCTTACATAAGTCTAACCAGCTAGCACTAACATTCGCTTTTTTTTTATTAATTTATTTTTTAAAGCTCACGCCAATTTATGAGGCTTTAACTGAGTGGCTAGACTAAACAAAAAAGACTAAATCGAGACTAAACAAAAAAGGCTAAGACTAAAATGCTCAGACCTGTAGTTGACTAAAACGTGACTAAACGAAAAATAGATGAAGGTGACTAAATATGATGAAAACGAAAAAGAGCATTTGACACATGACTAAGACTAACATTTTAAATAGCTGACGAAATTAACACCATGCTCTGTCTCCCTCACACAGACACGACGTCTCTATATATATATTTCTCTCTCACACTGTCGCTCTCTCTATCTACTGTATATGTCCCTCTTTCTTTTTCTTTTTCTCACACACACACACACACGCACGCACACGCACACGCACACGCACACACACACACACACACACACGCGCGCGCGCGCGCACACTCACACACACACACACACACACGCACACACACACACACTCCAGCTCTTTTAGATAGCAGATTGAGGGCACATGCCCTCCCTGCTCCCCTATCTCTCTCACTCTCCATACGTCTCTCTCTTAATCTATTGCTTTTTTCTTCCCCCTCCTCTCCTCGGCCCATATCTCTCTCTCTCTCTCTCTCTCTCTCTCTCTCTCTCTCTCTCTCTCTCTCTCTCTCTCTCTCTCTCTCTCTCTCTCTCTCTCTTCCAATCCGACTCCATCACTCAGACTCTCTTTCTCCCTCGGCTTTGTCAGGACCCTGTGCGGCGGACCAAATTGCCGTTGATCAAATTCCTTTTGTGTAGCCTTTCCAGAGAGCTCACTTGAGATGGGCAGTGATCTAAACTCGATTTGGCCCACTTCCGAATCCTGGCCTGTGCCGGCCGGCTGGCTGGATGTGGAGTACCTGGCTGGCTGGATGTGGAGTACCTGGCAGCCTGAATACTTTTACCAACGGATTTCCAGTTCCGCGTTCGCGTTCTGCGCTCTGATTGGCCACTGATGTTTCTGGTCGCGCCAATCGTGTGACGGCAAGTTCTGCCACCGGTTAAGCTTAGGCGCTCTTTCGAAGTTGGTTAAGGTTAGAGTTTGTCTTTAGAGCAGGGCGATAGAACGCCAGCCCTGATTCCAAACTCTAACCTTAACCAACTTCGAAAGAGTCGCCTAAGTCTAACCAGTGATAAACTAGGCGTTAGGTAGTTTGCTGCTGGTCGAGGCAGAAATAGGCGCAGAACTAGGCGTCACACGATTGGCGCAGATGTCACATGACCAGAAACGTCAGTGGCCAATCAGATCGCGCAGAAGTACAACCCGCTTAGGGAAAGTATTCACGCTACCTGGCAGGATGGAGCATGTGTCTCTATGTGAAAGGAGACATGGTGGTGCATCATGCCAGTGTGGCGCTCCTCCTCGCCTTGTGTTCAGAAACCAGTAGCGATTGGGTCATCGACCCTAATGAGGTGCAGCACGATCAAAGCTGTGTGATTAGAATCGTTCACAACTCAACATTCCAATGGTGACGTCACGTAACCATGGCTGCCGGTCAACGAATCCAATCCAGTGCTAGAACTCCCAAATGGAATATGAGTATGAGGAGAATGATGATGATGATGATGATGATGATGATGATGATGATGATGTTAACGAGTATGAGGAGAATGATGATGATGATGATGATGATGATATTAACGAGTATGAGGAGAATGATGATGATGATGATGATGATGATGATGATGTTAACGAGTATGAGGAGAATGATGATGATGATGATGATGATGATGATGATGATGATGTTAACGAGTATGAGGAGAATGATGATGATGATGATGATGATGATGATGATGATGATGATGATGATGATGATGATGATGATGATGATAATGAAGGTTCAGCGTTTGTCTTCCCAGCCCAGTCCGTCTACCTCGAGCCTCAGCTCCAACCACTCGGCCTCCCCTAACGTCACCAGCTCCGCCCCCTCCAGCGCCAGAGGTAAGAGCCTCTTACCACCACAACCCACCTCCATTCCACCTCTTGTGTTGTCCATCC